>NC_043766.1:18153593-18238593 GCF_902148845.1 Salarias fasciatus | reverse complement strand
CACCTCACCCATGTTCAGCCCACTCTGTGTGCAGGTGAGAGCGTCATTATCCATCAGTTCCCTTCTCAAACACCAATCACCTGTTGGAAGTCTACATGTGCTGAACTGATCCACTCTGTGTTCTGAGTTTAGACAACACATTTGAACTTTAGCTCAACAAGATTAGATGATTACAAACACGTTTAGTCTACCATAATCTCTGTTGCTAAAACATGCGTGTGTTAAACACTGCACATTAAATTACACTCAAACAGTTTCACTTTTTTATTTATTATTCTAACTGTGATGCAATAATATATAGAGCTACCAAGACTGCAAAACATTTCAATTCATACAATGGCCTAACAGCAGTTCATCACACATTTTGTTTGTTTATTCATTGTGTGTATATTATTATTTCATTCTGAGTGTAGTGAGCTGAAAGAGAGGAGACACTAATTTCAGGCCAGAATGTTCACAATTGTTTTTGTCTCAGTGTTGGCTTGTTTTGCTGTTATCTATTTGTTATTCTGACAGTAAACCAAATAGCATCTCGGAAAATGAAAATGGGTTTTACGTATGGAGTAATAACCTAAATGGATTTCTCTCTCTCTTTCTCTCTCTGCACTGCACTGGGAGCCTGTAGCTATTTATCTGCCTGTGTCTAATTATTCATTAGAGAACAGAGAAAAGAGCACAGAAAATGTAGTTGTTCACTCACAGCAGGCCAGCGTTTCTTTAAGCTGATGGTATTGCTCCCTCTCTGCCTCAGCTTTAGGTTGGTTTTCACATACTGGTGACGTTCATCTGCGATCCCTCACAATACCTGATTTATTATAATATAAAATAGGATGTCTAAACTCAGAACCACAATCTCACTGTTTCCTACAACAAACAGTGTTTTACCTACATTAGTATGTAAGACAGCTGAAGCAGAGAAGACAATAATCCAACTACTTACACTGATATAGTTGAAAACACAACCCAGATATACGACTGGTGGATAAAATCTGTGTTTTATGCACACAGGTGTCCAGCAGAGTGCGCTGCAGGTCACGTGAAATGTCCTCAACATTATACATGATTACGAGGCGGTCATATTCAATTAACATCTACAGCTCAAAAGGCACGTGAAAACAGCGGGCTTTACTTTCATTTTAAAATAAATAAAAAGTTCTTGGAGTCTGGTGAGTGATTTTATTACTGAGAGCATCAGCACACAAGATGTTCACCAGTTTGTCCCACCTGTAGGGAGAAGTCTGCTCTGTTCATCCATGTGGTTCACAATGGGGAAGGAAAAGTTTTTAAACAAGTCCATGTTCTTTACAACTTTATTCCAGTCCTGGGGATTGGAAGTGATAAGAGCTGAAGGTGGTGGAAGGTAACGCCACTCCATCACAGGAGAAACACAGGAAGAACCAGACAGTAACACATGTTCTCGCCTAAAGGCAATGTAGAGTTATCAGTTAACTTCAAACTGTTGTCTTTGGTCTGTGGGGGGAAGCTATTTTACAAATTCCATGCAGGAAGGCCCAGAGATCTTATCATCATGAAGTGTGAGTACCAACCACTGCTCCACACCTTAACTGATTCTCATATATGAACAGCTCTGGATTAAATATTCTGGAGTAGGGACCATCAAGCTTTTGAAAGAGGGATTTTATTTGTTAATGAGTAATACAGTTCACCTTGTTACATAAATCCTCAGTAATTACAGTCTCAGATCATGTTGCCTATAAACAATCTTCACTTTCACAGCTTAGTTCTGTTTCAGCACAATTTCTTGGCATTCATCCATCACACACACTCATTCACACCACCATGACTGACATGCAAGGTGTTCAGTAGACTTCGTATTCTGTGTGTTACTCAAGGAAAGTTTGTTATATAGACAGAACTTAACAGGGATAAAGCCATTAGTAATTATATAGGAAGACAGCCTGAGCCACTGCTGGCCACTGTTTGAGAACACGACCTGACAGCAACTGACAATGCAGGGTTTAGGGCCCAACCTGCCCCTGTTATGAATACAGCAACATATCATTTTTTCATGGATGTATTGCTTTGCACGCTTCATTTTGAGCCTTTTAGGTCTCATTCATGAACACTATTCTGCGTCAGCCTGGCAGGAACAGATTGTTGGACAAGACTGTCATCTGGTGGTGCTGTTGGTTATGCACAATAGCCTTGCTGCACAGTGAACCAGCTCTGCAGTTGCTCATCCTATAAAGCACTGAGAATGATCCAGTGAGAGTTTGACTGGTTTGGGAGAAATGATCAGCATCATGCTTGATTTTTAACACAATGTATCTTCTTGACCCCATCTCAACTTATCATTTGCAACAATTTCTCTTGACTGTGTACTTTTGCATGTGAAATCACAAGACATTTTTTAACAAAAATAAATACATTTCAGTCTGAATCATTATCCAATCCAGATAAAATAATTTAACACGTTCATTTGTAATCTGTTTATTTCTGTTAGATTCTGTCTATTGAAACCTATTTTATCCATCCATCTTACATTCTCCAGTTAAGGGTTGCTGGTTCAAAACAGCAGGTTAAACCCTGGACAGGCTGCCCACTCGTCACAGGGCAAACAGAGAGACAGACAGCCACACACTCACATATACACCTACAGACAATTTAGAATCACCATTTCACCTCATGTGAAGGTAACATTTGGTTACAGAGAAAAAAATTGCAAACCCTGGACAGAAAATCTCAACAATGACTCAAACTTGCTGTGAGGCAGATGTGTTTACCATCAGACTAAGAGAGGAGATTTAACAGCTCCATGGGACTGCAGCAGCTACGACTTCTAGTATGACTAGTTAAAATTAACTAAGATTGGTTAAATGCTGAAAATGCATTTCCCAAAGGGAGTTAATAAAGTGCCTTAAAATAGTAATTTTTAGTGTCATGCTCAAGTCAGAACATTAAAAAAATTATTTTCATTTTGAAATGAGGAGTTCATCTGTGTGTGGGCAGAAACATTTTGATCATTTCATCTCTTAGTAGCAGCTAATTTGACCCTGTCACTGCAGTTTAGACTCATGACGGTAAAGGTAACCACACTAATAAAACTATATTACAAATTACAGTTTTTAACTAATCTTTTTTTCCCTTTTTTTATAGGATTTTGCAGGGATATACAATTTTACATGAACATTTGCAAGAAGGTTTATATGAGAAAAATCCTTAACAACAATAAAAAGGAGAAAAGTAATATTAAAAAATAAATAGATAAATAAATAAAAATAATAATGATAATATCAGTGATAAACATAACATGTTGAACTAAGTCAAATTTATTAACAATAAATTAAATTCAATTTTTAAAAAAAGGAAAGAAAGAAATGGCAAGAAACACACATCAGTCTATTAACAGTTAGTTTTGAACTAATCTAATGTATTTGTGAATCACAGCTTTTGTCAATCCAGCACTATAACCACTGGACTCACAACGCCACATACTGACATGAAAACTTTCAAAGTGAAACAGCTGTAGACAGCCTGAAGGTACAAGTGAACTCAAAGGCAGAAAAAACATCCAGAAAGATGTTTTACTGTTGTTGCACTCTAAAAAAAAGAAGATGTTTTGAACTCAGATTAAAATAACATCTGACTCATCATTCAAGAGAAAAGTATTCCTTGGAGTATTTCTAACGCTATCCTGAGGCGTGAGGTGGTTGGGCTTTTAAGAAAAGGATCAGATCCATTAAGCAAACAAATCAGCAATCGTGAAAATGAAATAGAAATATGCCATAATTAATGGAGGCTGCAACATCCTCACTTCACCCTGTCCATGCATGATTTTTTTTCTAGGTATTCAAGCTTCATTCAGGAGTCCAGGAACATGCATGAAAGCTGAATTGGTGACTCCAAATTGCCTGCAGGTGTGACTGTGTTTGACTGCATTTACCCTGTGGACTGGTGAAAGTCACCCAAAATCAGCTGGCATTGACTCCAGCACCCCCATTTGTGACTCTGACATTTTGGTACTATCCACAACTTTACTCAGTGAAAAAACACGAAAACCTGTTTCCTACTGTGCCATACCGGCACATGGCGCACACGGGAAATGAGGCTTAGTGGCAGACAGGAACGTTCATTCATTATCAAGTCAGAGATCCTGCAGAACTGCAGGGTTGAAAACAGTTTCTCCAGGTGTGGTGAGAGGAAAATGGGAGTGAAGCATGAGACCATGAACACTACGAAGGGTCCAATGAACTGTGGTGAGAGCTTGCACACATCATCTTGTAGGGAAAGGTCACGTGTAGAAAGACAGACTCCTGATTTACTTGGTAGTGTGGGACAAGGGTGCGTTGACGATAGGGTAGCAACATACGAGGCAAGAAAGGTCAGACCTTCCTCCAGTTTAATGGCATGGTTTCATAAGGGCAGCAGTTCATGGAGCTGAGACTTCCCAGCCCATGCAGATTATAGTGAACAGTGGAGGCGAAAACAACAAACAAATAATATTAATTTGGGGATCATTTGCAGGAACTCAGCTGCAATGAAAAAAAATCTGTACCCATACAAAAAAGGCTTCATGAAACTTCACACAAATGCAAAGACGACCTGACAAAAAAACTCAAGAGATTGAGTCTGTAAGCAACCTGAGTGAGTAATTAGTGATGAAATGTAAGTGTAGTGAGTGAGGATTCAGGATGTAATGAAGTTATTTATTATCATTGCTTTAAGACGGCCGAACTCATTCAAGACAACAAGTAGGCACATTTAAGAAAATGTTGTTATGTGTGTGTGTGTGTGTGTGTTTGTGTGTGTGTGTGTGTGTGTGTGTGTGTGTGTGTGTGTGTGTGTGTGTGTGTGTGTGTGTGTGTGTGTGTGTGTGTGTGTGTGTGTGTGTGTGTGTGTGTGTATGTGTGTGTGTGTGTGTGTAATAACACATTGGAGCGTGGGTCTGTTTTTAACACATACAGGCTGTATATGTCAATCACAGTCAAGTCAGAGAAATGTTGGCTGCTGGTGGATGTTACAGCACAGGGGTGGAAGCTGTGCTTCAGTTTGTTTATTATTTTTCTTTTGTCTCCTGTATTGTTTTCCTGAGGGTGGTGAGGGTGGGAACAGAGAATGGCCAGGGTGCGTGATGTCCTGAAAAATGACCCAGACTTTCTTTTCCAGTCTTTTAGTGTAAATGTCTATGAGTAAGCAGTGAGGACCAGGTAAAGTGTTCGGCTACCCTCACCGCCCTCCGTGTGAGCATGAGCACAGCGTCTGGCCGCCAAATACAACAGGAAAGGAGCATGAAATAGATGGCTGTCACATTTTGGCTATGACTATGAATATAAGCCTGGATGCTCTGTTGCATGGTTGCTTCACTCAACCCCTATTAAAGGTCAACATGATTGCTCATTAGTGGAAGGTTCTGCACATGTTGCTCTTTAGCTGCAGGTGAATATACAAACTGATATGTCACTCATTGTAGTCCATTTAAGTGTCACATGTCTGCGAAAAAAGAAGAGAAAATGTTTTGCAGCAGGAGAACAGGAAACAGTTAAGGCACTGCAGCTTCGCATGAGAGAAAATGAGCAACGGGAGAGAAAAAAATGTGCTTGTGTGCATGTGTGTTCAAACATGTGAAGGCTTTATACATATGCAATTTACTGCACTCAAACGGAAATATTTTAACAATAGTCAAATATAATATGATTCTATACAAATAAATAAAAAAATGAAGACATCTTAATTACTCCCCCTTATAAATCAGGTAAAATTCAAAATAATGGGTCTTATACAGCTTTAGGTTAAATTGGATATTTTCTCATAATTTTAAGTATTAATTGAAATTAAAATTTTCGATTTTAAAAATGTTTTTGTGTATTCCATGTGCTATAGCTGAAAATTGCATATAAAACCATTAACCTTTGATTCATTTATGTGTTTGTTGCACCTGTACAGTTGTACTTTGAGCAGTGTAAAAATATGGCGTTCAGTGGAAGAGAGATGGCATTCATTCATGCATCCATTCATTCATCTTGGACACTTCATAAACTCCTCATTCTGCTGCACTAAAAACAGACTTCATATTACATATTGTATTTATAGTTCCTGTTATATTTAAGATTTATGTTATACATAGTGTTACATCTTTTCTTTTTTTAGTTTTCTATTATTCTGACTTCAGTTATTCATTATTTGCACCTTTCATCACTTTTTTGCACACCCCTGTGTGTCTTACGAGCCTCTGCACCTGTAAAATTCTCCTCTGTGATTACTAAAGTCTATTCTATACTATTCTATTCCATCCATCCATCCATTCATCTATCCATCCATCCATCTTCCACAGCTCTCTAATGCAGGGTCACTCCCATCAGCCAGAGGCTACATGACCCCTGTGCAGGTCGCATTATACTAAGTCAAACACACATTCACATTTTCGGAGCCACCAAAAATCCTCAAACTTTGGGACTCGGAGAAGAAAGCTACGTTGTATTTTAGAAGCGAATACACCACAGGGAGAAAATGCAAACTCCACGAAGGAAGACACCAAGTACAAACACAATCCAGGGAAGAGGGTCGGTAGCTGTTTGAACTGATTCTATAGTGGTGCAAAACTCACTTGCTGTGCATGCTAAATGGCCTCTAGGTGGTGCTATTGTTCTGTTACCTTCACCCACTCCAGCCTGGAGAGAGTGGGCGCTGATGCGCTCACTGACCAATCCGAAGAGCCACACAACCTTGGCCTCCGAGCCATTTCTAAGATTTATACAGGAGTTGCAGTTATGCAAGTTTATTAGACACCGCTCTGGTTTTGTTTTGATAGCATGTATTTCTGAATTAATGGTATATTATTTCGGTACGAAATAATGCTCTAAATCTGCGACAGTTTTAACATTTATATTGAGTGAATAACTTGTTAGAAGGTGAAAATAATTCATTTCGTTTCTCTCTCTAAATGCGTCCACTGCTATCAAATTAACTTGATCTGTCAATCCCGGTTCGCTTTTATTCACTTCTCCATACGAGATTGTCATCTGCATTTTACCAGGTTCAATTCTTAGGATCCTACTAGTTTTACTTGTTTAAGCTGTTTGAAAATGATTGTATGCAATGCATCGTTTACCCAGTAGATGAGCGTCGATAAAACTGAGAAGTCTCAGTTAAGTGGATGAAAATTATATTTGCCCTTCAGTGTTGTCCTCTCAGTTCAGTGGCTATAACTCATAATGAAAGCAACATCAGCAGAAATATCTGAAGTGCATGTCCCACGCAGGGTCTTTTCACAGGTTTAAGAGCAAAAAATAAATAAAATGACGTTTGATTAGAGCAGTGCTCGCTCTGACATTTTCTAATATGTACAGTCCGCCGGCACTGAGTGACAAAAACCTCTCATGACGAATTACTTGAGATGATTAATCAACATAATCATTTAGTTAAAAGAGCACTATAATCTCGGGTAATATGCCCAACCTAGACCCACCGAAAAAAACGTGCAATTAAAATAATTAAATCGTGTTGTCGTGAAATAAATAAATAAATAAAAGACACTCTTCTGTATACCTCTGTGCAAATTAATGTGAAACTGCATGCATCTTGGGCTTCATCTATACCACGAGTAAAAAAATAAAAAACAACCTCCAAATTATCTGAAACGATTATTTACCTGATGCATTCGTCTCTGTAAAATGTACTGTGCTTTTGTTATGGTCTGAAAATAATCCACACAAGCAAACAGTTATTAGGATTTGGGGTTAAAAATGTAAATACAGACCAAATGCAGAAATATCTTTCAGTTATCTGCTATATTGATGAATTTCAGTTTGCTCATTTCTCCAGGGTTACGTGCTCCGTTTACACTTTAACATGCTTTGAATGTGCAATTTCACCCAGTACAAACATTAAGAATTATTATGCACGTCCACTGTTTTTTAAAATAACATTTATTTCCAGTATATTTAACAATGTGACAGCACAGCTTGTAACATTTGAAGAGGAACCAACTCGATCCAGCACTTTGTTACAAAATATTTGAGCTGACTAACGGATAAATGAAAAGTCAAATATAGCATAGCATTTCATATAACCAAATGCAATATAATACAGGCAGTTGGAATAAAACTAAGAACTGAAATAATACATAAAGGGAAAAGAAATTAATGGTATTTTTACACATCATTAGTTCAACTTGTACAGCAGAAAATGGGGTTAACATCTGTAAGCTACGTAGTTTAATAACTTAATGTTGCTCTTCTTAATAACCCATGTACGCGCGCAAAAGTGCGCTTCAGTATATCACCAACCAACTGTAAAGTTTTGTTTTTTTTATAAGCTTTTGATAAATAATTTCTTCGTTACTTCGCACAGATTTTACATCAAAAATGTTAAATAAATGTACGCATGTATCAGCCATTTTCCTGGGCTTAATTTTTACTTTCCCAGCTTGATCCTGATTTATTTTGAAGCTATAAATACATTTTCAATTTCACATCATTTGATGGATGAAGTATATAAGGGGGTCGCACGTGGGTAATATCATCCAAACATTTGTAGTCTAACATATGAAATTATTTTGGAAAATTACACATAGATGAGTTTATGTTTTTTTTTTGTTTGTTTGTTTGTTTTTGTGTTTTGTTTGTTTGTTCCCCTCGTAGAGCAATTGACTACAAGCCAGATAATCCTATTATGTACAGCAGCCTGTAGCCAAAACACATCACAGATTTCAACACTTTTGGCTACAAATACACTGGAATGTATCTCACTGAAAGGTCCACCAGTCTCACTGCTTATCTGGCGTGTTGTTGACCAGCGGGCCGTACAGGCCGCTGGCGTAGCTCTGCTCCTTGTGCAGCATCGTCCTGTCCCTTATCAGGTCGCTGAACGCGTAGTCCATCGGGGGCCTGAAGCCCAAGGTGGGCATCAGCCCGGTGGTGGAGTAGGGCGTCATGAAAGCCAGGCCCCGGCTGTGCGCAGAGTATGCCAGCCGCAGCGGGTTCAGTCCCAGGTGGGTACCCAGAGGGTACGTGCTGGGGTCCGCGCCGAAGTGCGGGGCGTTTGGCTGCAGGGGAGAAAACGCGGAGCGGTTGCTCAGCGTCATGGCGCCGGGGAGCATGGGCCGAGTCGGGGCTGTTGTGGTGGCAGAGGCCGGCGGGGGCTGCTGGGCGCTCTGGAGGAGCCTCTCCGCAGTCCACGTCTCGTCTGGCCCGGCTTTATTGGGGCCCTGCGCGCCGCTGTTGTTGAGGATCTGCTCGATGGCCTGCACCACGTCTTTGCCGCAGCCCTGCAGCACCAGCTCCAGGACGCTGCGCTTGTGTGTGGGAAACACTCGGGTCAGGATGTCGATGGCGTTCATGTGCCGGGAGGCCGCGGAGGACGGGGAGGGCTCCTGCTCGTCCTTGTCGGTCTCAGAGCCCGAATCAGAGCCAAGGGAGCTGACGGAGCCCGGAGTTTCCTCTCCGTCCTTCAGAGGCTTTGACACCGGGGAGCTGATGAAAGACTCGCTGTCGCCGTTCTCTGAACCGGAACCGTGCCGTCCGTCCGGGGAGGAGATGCCTGGGGCCGAGTCGCTCTCGGTGGAAGCGGGCTTCCCTGCAGCCTGCTGAGGTGTGGAAGACCCGGCCAGCTGGCTCTTTGGGAACAGCTCATACTTCTGGATGCTTGAATCTGCAGACAGAATCACAGCACAGCAGAAAGTCAGATTTCAGTTGTAAGATAGCAGGTGAGTGACAGAACATGCTCAAATCTAAAACTATTTATAAAATGTATAACTATCTAATTATTATACATTTTTAGTGGCGAAGTTTGGTGAAGTTTTGATGAGGGAGAAAGGAACGCGGTCTGTCTCAGAGTTTAAAAGATTTCCAGATATTTGTCAACAAACCACAAGTATATTCAACTACCAAAAACTATTTTCTGGGGTTCAAAATGTAAATAATAATCACTGTACTGATCTCAGATATTACACCTAAAGCCTACCGCCATCTCGTAAGACCACTGCTAAAGTTAGGCCTGTCTATTTTGACTGTGTGAACAATATTGGGGCCTAAATTATCAGACTTCCAAACTAACTTTATCCACATTGTCATTAGTGCTTCGCGAGGACTTAATCCACAATGACCTGCCCTAAATCAGCGCGTGCGGACACTTTTACGGCGGCGCGCATGCAGTGCGGACTCACCAGAGTTGCTCTCGCTGTTGACGGAGCTGAACACCTCGTAGCTCGGACGCGGCGGGATGATGCCATTGGCGGCGGCCAGGGCCAGTCCCTCCGCAGTGCCGTAGAGCAGCTGCAGCTCCCGGGCTTCGTTCTCTTCCTGCGCCTGCTGCCGCCGCAGCGCCACCTGCGCCGCCATCACCCGCTGCCTCTCCGCGATCAGGGTGCACTTGGCGCACATGCAGTCCTTCCACCGGCAGTAGCGCTTGTGGCCTTTCAGCGCGGACACCACGCCGTGGTTCCGGCAGCGGGCGCACTTCGGGGTGCGCGGGTACTTGTCGGCCGCGCGCAGGAGGAGCGGAGGGCCGCGCAGCAGGTTACCGGCCATTGACACCGGAATGGAGGCTGCTGCGGCCGCCGCTGCGGCTCCCGGGTGGACTTGGGAAGCAGAAGAAACTGAGGGGAGCTCCGGTCTCAGATCCATGCCCGCGATACTTACCGATATATCTAAACTAATGACAAATAGAAGATGTAACAGGAAGGCTGTGATTTTCTTTAACTGACGCGGAGATTCTCACATATGCGCCGTGATTCTCACCATCCCCGGGCAACAGGTGAAGTCAAAGATTTGCACTGGCGGGTCGAAAAAATACGATTGAAACTGTCCAGGTGGTGTGCGGAAAAAGCAAACAGCACGACTGAAAAGAGACTAAATCCGTGGAGAAGATGCGCCGAGAAGAGCTGCTATTCCTCCCCGTCAGAGAGTGAGAGCCGCCCGGGAGGAGCTGAGGTTGTTACTCGCTGCAGCCGGAGACACTAACTTCCTCCAGAGATTGTCAGTGGATACAGATCCCTCTCCCCTCTCTCTATTGTTGCTCCTACGTTTTCATTAGACAAATTTAACAACAATGTGGCGCCTGTCATTGGCCAAAGGAGGAAGGAGCGATCTGATTGGCTTGCCTTTTTTTTTTTCGACTGTGTCCACCTGAGTTCTTTTTTCCAAATATCAAGTGTTAAGAATCTGAAGGGAGTTCCCAGAAAGCTGAAATCGATGCCGTCTATTTGAAATAAAAATGAGTTTTATAGATTAAAAAAAAAACAGCCCTTATTTTTCCACTCCTTATTGTAAACGAAGTTTAACATAGCACTGTAAGCCATGAACAATTAAATAACAGTCCTACAGATGAAAGTAAATTTATTTCAAAAAGCTTTCCTTGTGATTTTTAAGAGTTATCCTTTTATGTGGTTATTTGGTTGTTGAGGTCTGTAATGACACAGCTGGATTGCCGTCATTTTAAGACCTAAAATTCTCCAGAATTAAGATGATGCCTGACTGCATCTGTAAGGTAAGTATTTACTTTTTTTTATTCAAGATCAAGACATATTTCGTTGTTTATTTTTTTAAAAATCTATTTCTCTGCAGTTACCGAGTGTAGGGTGTATTTTACCCGTGATTTCTGATTTTTTTTTTTAGGTTCACTCGCCTTAACACTGAACTCTTTCACTATGTTCACGTCTTGGGCGCAACTTTACCTGTATAGTAACAAACTTTGAACGGGCATATTTAAAGGAAGAAGAAAACACTTGCACGGTATTTTAATTTTGTCTACGTTTTTTTTCCAATAATTTTTTTATTCCCTCATGAAATACTGCATTTTTCGACCTCTTCCTTGTTTTGGGATTTTGTTTTAGTTACATTAGTTTTCGAACTATTAACCCGGCATGTCACTATTTGGCGTCTGGTTTTATCTTCAGCATTGAGCTGTTTAATCTATGTTATGATTTAGTGCAGTGTAGGAAGAGAAAATGAAACCGAAAAAACACTTTGAATGATGTTATGAAATATAACCATATTTACAACTTTTTTCAACATATAAATTATCTATTTGACTCAAGAGATTAAAAACGGTTCAGTATTTTGTTTTTGTTTTTGTTTTTATTTTATTGTCATTTGAAAGTGATTTTCAATTTAACATAGGTTATGCGTTTTTTTATTATTATTTTCAGATATCTTTAGCTGTTCTGTGTTCAAACGCGTGTCGCTACTTTACTTTTGCGTGAAAATCCTGTTATATAATATTGGAATATGTAAAACTACATTTTATTATTATCATTATTATTATTATTATTATTATTATTATTGCTATTATTATTATTATTATTATTATTATTATTATTATTATTATTATTATTATTATTATTATTATTATTATTATTGTTGTTGTTGTTGTTGTTGTTGTTGTTGCTGCTGCTGCTGTTTTTGTGCTATTTAATATTTTATGAGAAAAAGTTTGTTTATATTCATTAAAGACATTTCTGACTCCACTTCTGCGCTTTCTTCTTATTCAGCTTTTCTCTTTTTAATCTAAAACAGAGGAACACACGGGATGTTAAACACTTCTCAATTTCCCAATAACCCCTCTGAAATAAGCGTTGTGTGGTCCTCGCTCCCCTCCATAGACTGACAAACTGAAATCCAGTGACGCTTATCGAGATTTGCCGTTCAAGACGCACAGAGCAACAAAAAGGGCAGCGCGCTCAAACCACCTGCTTCCTCACCTGTTCGCTCAGCATCATGCATGCAGCTTTTTGGAAATCAGATTAAAAAGTTATAGATTTTTTTTCCTTCTTTTTTTATATTTATTTATTTTGAATCAACAATTGTCAGTACCTTGGAGGATGACAAGTCTTAGTAATCAACAACAACCACTTGGAGAAGAGGAGAAATGGCTGCTCGGTGCGTTGCAGCAGTGAGCGTGTGTGCAGCCCTGCCTCTCTCCCCTCCCAGGCTCATTGTTTACTTTCTGAATCACTGTAAGCAAATGCCATCTGTTTCCCTCGCCGCTGTCATCTGCACCTTAATTACCTAGCCAACAGGCTAATAGAGACGATATTAAAACTACATCTTTTTGACATTCAGAGTAATTATCTGCATGGGCGACGATCTCCCGCGGATGGAAATTGCCGGTTTCGCAAGCAAGTGATAGTAGCAAACAACAGAGGAGGATTATGGACCTGTAGTTTCACCTCAGGATGGAGGGTTTAAAAATAAAACTGCTCACCAGTTTGAGTGCCGGGGTAACAAATCAAATAGGGAGGTTTATGACCAATCTTTCTCATCATAAAAATGCAATTGAAAAAAGAACAATGAGTGAACAATTATTTGAAAAATAATACACCTGTTTTAAGACATTAGTGGATTATTCATATATAATTATGCTTTTTGCATGTATTTTTTCTTTTTCTCCGGAGCCAAACGGAAAGATTGTTTTGTAAAAAAAAAAAAAAAATGCATTTTGATAGGGATTAGTTCACTATTGTTCCCCATGGCCCAATTAAAAATGCCCCCCGCGCAATTAAAAGTGACTGTGAGCACTTAGAAAATCCAACATTCTTTTAACCACTTCATTAGGCCTATGCATCAAAAAACTATGCGATGCTTTCATTTCTTTCAAGAAGGCTACAGACGAGTGGGTTTTTAACACCCTTTTAAGATCATAACAAAGGCCATGCTTGACCCAACATATGTAGCAGCATGTTTCCGCTGCCCCTGCACCCCGGTGCGGCTTTCTAGCGGCCTCTCCCACTGCCGCTGCCCCGCCTGCAGCCCGGCTGGGCCCGGATCCCCTCCCGCGCTCTCCCGCCGCAGCAGCCGGCACTGTCACACACAGGCAGAGGTTAGAGTAGCAGTTAGACAAGGGGCTGCGCAGAAAAGAAACGCACGGGGGTTTTCACTCAAGCATTTACACGCTTGACGGGCGCACCGAGTAGGCCCGGGCTTATAGACAAGAGGCTGTTAACCTGCCACTTCACACCAGCGCCGCCGCGCCGGGGAAATGGATCAGGCTAAACGCATTCCTTTAAAGGCAGAGTCAAGGGAGCAGAGAGGGCTGGGGACGCGCGCACCACGAAGCTTATGGCCTGCGTTCCACGAGCACGCACAACAGTAACATGCGGAACCGTGACATGGAACATACAATACAACGTGATCATTTTCAGACCAAATCCCTGATAAAACAGTCATATTAGAGTTTTTCTATTGAGTAGCCTACATAATTCCTTAATTAAGAACCTGCACAAGACGTCTGCAATTATTTATAGTCGGTCAACGCATTATGAAAGTTAAAGCAGAGCAATGTGAAAACAATGTTGAAAAATGTTCTCACAGTTTAAGCATCGTGTTTCATTTTATTATTAAGCACATGTAACCCTTATTTCTTAAATAATAAGCAATATTATTTAACAAAATAAGCGGTTGTCATGTGTGGCATGATGTAATATAAAGGTTTAAGAAAATGTAGTGGAGTAAACCCTTAGCACCATCTCCTGTGAAATGTCCCAATTAAAACCAAAAGGCACCCTGCTACTAAAAGAAAATGGCTTTTCTGCTGTGATCATAGGCGGAAATCACGAGCGAAGACACGGGGTATGTGGACTCCCGTCTTCCATTTAAAAACCGATAATTAATCCATACTTTGTGGACTCATCACAAATGTATTTTGAAAAACAGTTTCACTGGAATATTGATGTGAAGTCTCCTCCCTTAGCTGTGACAGCCAGTCTTTCAAAAGTCAAAGGCAAACAGAGGCTTGCAGAGAGCTGGCTGGATAAGGCCACGAGCTGAAGAGGCACTTGAGCTGAAGAGGCAGGCAGAGGTCTCTCAAGCATCACTCTTCACCCGCTAGAATAACACTTATTTGTAAATGGGGGATAACCCCGTCATGGCGTATGAATATTTCAAAGATTTGAAAGCTCCGTGTCTGCCAAAGCAGTTGGCCAGCAGTCAGGCAATCACACACACACACACACACACACACACACACACACACACACACACACACACACACACACACACACACACACACACACACACACACACACACACAAAATACGTTTTTGTGCCCCGAGGTAGGTTGGCAGGGATTATCTTTGTTTAATGAATGGGCTACAAGTATTCATCAACACGGCGAGATTATTGGGCTCTCTCGCTTTCCATTTTGAGCAGCCTATAGTGGCATATAACTCTGTGTGTGTGTGTGTGTGTGTGTGTGTGTGTGTGTGTGTGTGTGTGTGTGTGTGTGTGTGTGTGTGTGTGTGTGTGTGTGTGTGTGTGTGTGTGTGTGTGTGTGTGTGTGTGTTTGAACGAGAGAGAGAGAGAGCGAGAGAGAGAGAGAGAGAGACCTACACACTGCAACCAATTAAAATGCACTCTCCCTTGCTCTATCCCTCCACATCTGCCTCCTTTTCTCCACCAACGAATGGTGCAGAAAAGAAGGAAGCTCATGAATAGGAGCTCATTGAGATCACAGATGGAGTATGGCTTTCTTTTTGCTAGAAATTTGAGAAACACTATTGTCCCCAATCAAAACTCAATGTGTTCCCCTACAATGGTGCCGGCTTTGAGCTCTGCCGCTTCAATTGGCCTTGTTTTTGAAACTTGAAGTGTTCAGCACAAAGAGTTGGCCCTCCTAGATGTCACCACCGCTTCGCTTCTGTGTGCGTGTGCATGCTATGTGTGTGTGTGTGTGTGTGTGTGTGTGTGTGAGAGAGAGAGAGAGAGAGAGAGAGAGAGAGAGAGAGAGAGAGAGAGAGAGAGAGAGAGAGAGAGAGAGAGAGAGAGAGAGTGCGCGCGCGCCATACCCACAAAAAAACACAATTAATATGAAGCTGTAATTACTCTCCTTCACGCCACTGCACCTATTCAGGACCCCACTGGCCCATTTATTGCTTTATCCCATGCGGCTGGTAATCCGAATACCACAGGTTTTTATTCGGCCGCTCTGGAAGGAGGCAAATCTGGAGGAACATATAAACTGAGCAACAAGCCGAGGGAGGCTGAGGGATGCAGGCAATAAAAGTTATCTCACAAGATTCACCATAAATTACACATTAGCTTTACTTTCAGTAATAGGTTGATGAATTATTCCAGATTATGGATTTGATAGTGAAGGTATGGTTGTTGCCATTTTCGCGCGTGGCTCAGAGCGCATCGATCGATATAACACCCTTTGAAATACAGAAACGTACACCTTGATACATGTATAGGGAATTATAAATATGTATTTTTGGGGCATAGTAAAACAGATAAAGTGTGATTAAATGAGTCAATTAATCAAGAGGCTTTTCACAGTTTTTCATTCTATGAATAGACATACAGAAGGCAACTAAAATTAAAAAAAGTAAGTATATTTATTCAATTTTCATTTATTCTTCATCTGGTTTGAAGGTTTACACACTCCGCTGCGGCTCTAAAGCTTTAATGAGACCAGGTGTCACAGCAGAGATGCAGTTTCCCTCCATCACTGCAGCACTCAGAGCGCCCCCTACAGGCAGCAGCCGCGGGGAGCCGAACCGAGACTCAAAACCGCTCTGATGACAAAAAAAAGTTATTTTAAAAAAATGTAGTAAAGTAAAAATCGATTTTTCGATGCGATAGAATTACCCTCTCATCGAAATAATACAATAAATTCATCAGTTGTGAAATAATGAGGATATGTTTGCAGAGCACAGCAGGAATATTCCCCTCAACATCAGGTCCACACTTCGAAATTGAAACTAAAGGCCAGTTTGCGTTACTATAAAATTAATCACAGGAAGGAATTTTTCTGTATACACCAACAAAATTATCTTTTGTGCAAACAGACGAAAATCATCAATCATCAAGGACCGCAAGCCACTTTGGATAATTAGTCTTTATGACTGTCAAAAAAGATTAATATTAAGAGAAAAATATGTTTTTTTAAATGACATAAATATACAAGCTACCATATCTTTTCTAAACATTTTTTAAACATATAATGATAAAGGAAAAACTGCTGAATGATTGTATGATGCAGTTGTACATAAATGTAATTCTTATTGTTATTAAGACACTCACAGTCAAAAATATTATTGATTGTTTTCTCATCAGCAAAGACTCATTTGTGCTTTTGAAACACATATGCTGGATCATATGTATTGACTCAAAGCTCATGTCAAACATAAAGTAACCTGATCGAGCTCCACAGCTGGCACTCACTCAGAGGAGTGTATATAAGATGAAGAAAAAAACATATGAGTTCAAGTCATACAATTATTTGTATTTGTCTACATGTTGAATGGCCTTGACACTTTTTTTTTTTTACCTAATTAAGTTAGGTTTGTATATTTTCTCAATTTCACTAAATAATTATTAAGTGTTAAAGCAAGTGTTCAAAACCCTGAAAAAAGGATCTGGGACTTTATACATTTTCTCCTTTTCTAAAAGAACTTAAACTAATTTCAAAGGCATGGATCTTATAATCCAATTGGTTATCAGAGTGCAAAAATGTGTTTTGTTGTTTTCATGATGGAAACCAAAGTCTATTGTGTCATTAACAAACAGACATGTGAAAAGAGGGAGAGATGACCCTCCTTTTGTGCCCACCCAACAGTTTAAGCTGCATAGATTCTGTTTCTTTGGGCAGGGCCCATGTCTCTGAGAAAGTAAACTCGGGATGACCTTCCAGGTTAGGCCAGTCTGGGACACAAGCAAAGATCCTGTGATTCAAGGAGCTGCCATGCTCTGCCCATCTCAATGGGTCCCACTTCAAAAGGAGGGAGGAGAGATCGCTTGTGTCAGGAATTTTGTTCCCTCGCCAGTGGGCTGCATTCTTGACCCTGGCGGAGCTGGTTAAACATCAGGGACGCTTTCCTCTTTTGTCATCAACAACCTGATGTTACTATCACCCAGTCTGTGGCGGGGGTGCCAGCAGAGTAAGCTCATTACCACACAGACACTTTTTGTTCTGGCTGTGTCATATTTAAGAGCTGCTGCTCAGACAGAAGCTGATTGAGACGTCCGACCGGAGCTGAACTGAAACGTCAAACATCAATTAAAGTACCTCAACAGAGCCTCTATTTTAAGCCTTCTGATACAGTAAAAAGTTTCACCACCAAACTTCTCACAAAGCAGAGTAAGACTGACCAAAATCATTTATATTCTATATTATATGTGCTTGTTTAAATTCTGTCTCTCCAACCTATGTCTTGATAATTATTAATGCTCTTATTTTTACTGCCGTGACAGAATAACTGAGCTGTCAGCCCCGTTTAGATCTGCCTTATGACTAATTCAGTCACCATGCCCAGTAGAAATTACTTAATGAGATAGCTGTCAAATTTTGTTGCATACACATTATTGCCAACTGTTCGCACTGATTATGTGATTATTAATAATGATTTAAGTCTTATATTTCCAGGAGTCCACAGTAAACTGGGGAAACAATGTTCCTCGGTCATTAAAAACTGCTCCCAGCATCTGTTCCTGACAGAAGCTGATCCGTTAACAAATGGCAAAAGAAAAAAAAGAACAAAACAGAGATAAGCCACCAGCATGGAGGTATAGCTTTCATCAAGGTTTTATCTGTAACTGTGGAAGCAGGATCACTCAGTTAATGTCAAAGCTCACATCTGTCTCAGGAAGCAGGACATAGAGACAGCAGCTTCCCAACAATTAATGGATAATATTCTCACATAACGTCAGTATTTATATATTTGTGCATTTTCATATTGATCAGTTACTGGCACATTGTTACCAAAAATTGTGACACTAGAAGGAAATATTACTATATTGGGAACGTCAGGGTTGTTACCAACACTGCTAGTGTCTGATTTACATGGGTTTAAATGGCCTCTTCTACTCTCATTATATGGAACAACTTAATAAATTATAAAACTGTTTATCTGAAGGAGCCTCATAAGAAGAGTGAATGTGGCAATAATAGATGTGAAATCTTATTATTTGGACTTTTATACATACCACACATTTACTGCTTTTGCAGTCTAAACAGGCTTTACATGAGAAGTTACGCTCACATGTACAATTTTTAAAAAGCCACTTCGACAGGTGGACATGGGGAGATTGAGGGTCAAAACGCCTCACTCAGGTTTATAACCTGAATCTACTGTCACAGATGTAAAGAAGGCCTTATAAACAAAAATAAATAAGAAGCTTCTCACAATTACAAAAGGACAGTTTAATACTGAACATATTTAAAAAAGGTAAAGTAGGAAATAAAGGGCTGATTTGCCATGCTAATGCAGTTGGACTGTCAACAAGCTGCTTCAACTGTCAGATTTTCCAGCCTCACTCGGATAAAAACCGATGCTGACATTTGCTCGTCAAACAAAATAACTCTTGACAAGTTTTCTTCTAATATTAAAGAGGAATATCATTAAGTCTCATCAGCATTTCCGCCTCCATCATCGTCATCAGGTGCAGCCACACAAATCGGCATGCTTGTGCACATTAAGTCCAAAAAGCTGCACAATAGAAACTGTAATGTCACAGTTGAGAGGAGCTGCACTATGCATGCTGTTCCCTGAGGAAGACACAGTCTGACAGAGCAGCGGAGGAGCACCTGTCTGTCTCTTTCATCAGCGCACTCAGCTTCACGCTCACTGAGCTCCTCACCCTGTCCTGTCCTCACCCTCGCCCCGAGCTGCGCGTGTCTGTACAGCTAACACACACTCACACACACTCACACACACTCACACACTCACACAGAATGCTCCGTGTTCACCATCACTCTGAGTAATGCAAATGTCATCTATAGACATTTAGCTTTTTCCCTTCGAGCTTTCGCAAAGTTCAGTGATCTCCCCTAAACCAAACCCAGCTCACATTCAGGAGGTCTTATTTGGTCGAGTCGGGGTCAACGTCTCCGTGAAGCTCTGAGCACAAACAGGTTTAAACAGTTGTTGAGAAATGAGTCAGATCACTTCTGAACTGAAACAGCTCAGATGCACTCCACAACTCCACCACATCATTTTCTATCAAGTCTTTATTCCTTTTAGACTGACAAGAGGCTGGAGATGATCCAAATCACTCTCAGGAGGTTTATCACAGGGCCCCAACAAAGACATAGAATATCACACACACACACATACACAAATAATTAAATTATACACAAATATGTGATGAAGGAAATTCTAAATTCGTCTGTGGCTCTTAAAGCAATGTTGTCCTTTTCTGAGGAAGCTGGATCCCTCGGGAGAGCGCACAGACAGAGAGGCAGGAGACGCTCATCACTGCACCACAGTATGTATTATTTATACGCTACAGCATTTTTCTCATGGTGCAAATGATCAGAAGAGTTGGAAAGATTAACTGAAGTATTCAACAATACTCAAGTATAGCTTCTATAAACACTTGAGTGAAAGTATAAAAGTATAAAGTACTGAACTCCAGACTTTAAGTACAGTTTATGTTTTACTGTAATCAATACTCAATAGCAGGAACCTATTTGAATGTACTCATACACACAAATGGCCCAGATTTGTGATTAAAGCAGAAGTAAATACAAAATTAAATACAGTGTTTTGTTTTTTTTGCCTGCTAACCTTCAAATATTAACTTGACTCATTCTTTTTTAGAAACCCGTGTAGTTTGCACATGAAGCAGCTGTATGTCAGCTCGTTAAATTCAGAAGGAGACGACAGTCAGAATGAGCTCATGAATTTTATTAAAGTTACAGTGACACACTGTTTTTTAGTGATTATATAGCAACCATAAACATTTCTGTATGTTTTTTTTCTTCAGCAATGTAATCTATTAGCACTATTTCATCTAATCAGCTTTGCACATTTAAGCATGAAGTTTAATTTCTTGTAAAGGCTGTTAAGAAAACATTGTGAAAGAAAACAATGACCAAATACATTTTGTTTTAAATCAATGCAATTAAAGATTAATGTCCAAGTTATTTTATCTTCTTTCTGAAAATGCAGTAAATACCTCTTAGATCTCACAAGAAACACCAGTGTCTTATTAAAAACAATGTTATTTCCAAATACATCTGTAATCTTTTTTCATCCTATTTTTATTAATCAAAATCTAATTTGTTCCTGCTCGAGTCAGAGAGAGAGAGAGAAGGGAAAATGCCTTGCAGCATTTGTTTCCATCTCTCTGAATGGAGGCTTCAGCAGCGTCTCCTGCCTGGTCAAACCTGAGGAAGCGTGGTTGGCTGAGCGCGTTAGGTCGACTCATTCCTTCGCGTGAGAATCATGACAGCCGTGGGGAAACTGACAAACACACTCACACACCGGGATGCTCGTGTGAAACACTCCCAGCGTGCCGCTGCAGTCGGGGAGTGTTTCAAAGCAGGTATGAACTGCATTGTGACAGGTTTCTGAAAAACTCTATAAACCCTCCTGAGACTCACATTTTCCAACAATATACACAAAAGGATTAGACAACACTACACACAGAGAGATAGATAATTGTCTTTTTCACCCCATCGGGATTAACAGGAAGCCTGTAGGACTCCTATCTGAAAGTAGACTTAAACAGACTTGACTTCCTCAAGTAATTTATGGTAGATTAATGTAATCCAGTTCATAAAGAAGAATGAGGTCAGATGACGTTCTCTTAAATAGAGCAGGCTCCCTGTCGGCAATGAAAGTCTATATCTGAAGTTGGGCTTTTGCTTACATTAGATGGAGTCTTTAAAGTTGAAGATTAAACTATTAACATTTGCATACTCTTTAATTTCACTTTCAGACATGTGCAACTGGTGGCCCCTGTCCTAATACTCACTTTGCACTCCATGTGCCAATTTAAAAAAAACTAAGAAAATTTCTTTTTTCCACAAACAATCGTACAATAATGACAAATTTAAGAACATTTCACCAATTTATTATCTTCAATACCTTTATTATGAATTCAAGGTGCAAAAAAAGTAAAAGAGAAACAAGTTAATTGTAATCGTAGCTAATAAACAACCTAAACCCTCGGATCATCACTAAATACAATGATCTCGTCCTGTAAAGGCCAAACCCAGTTGTCATCATTAGAGATTAGGCAGACAACGGTAACATTCTAGTGTGATAGAGGGATGTGAATATTTGATTACCTCCGCCAAGGAGGTTATGTAATCACGTCGGTTTGTTGGTTGGTTTGTTAGCAACATTACAGAAAAAGTTATGGATGGATTGCAATGAAACTTAGTGGAGAGGTGGGTCTTGGGCTAACTTAGAATCACTGTCTGGATCCAGGAATTTTTTAAAGGATTCTTTATCATTGAGAGATAGGGCAGTCTTTGACTATAGTTGGGCATAACTCAACAATAAATGACAAGGCGGCTTAGCAAAAAATTACAGTGTGAGTTCTTCAATGACTCTAAGAGATATCAGCTGCTGATCCAGATCACGGAAGTATTCCGGATATCAGGATCCAGAACAGACAAAAATAGGGGGATTCCGGAGTGTCAGTCACTGTGAGGCAACACACTGACATATGAACATGCAACAAACAGCTTTCTCCCATACATAGTTTGTGTTGGGGAGAAATAAAATGTTTTTTATTATATATGGTGTTCTCATTGTTGTTGGTGATTGATTTGAGCTGTGGCGGAGGTCTGCGCTCTCTGAGTGCCAAATTCTAGTTTCCACTGAAATATCCAGTATATTACAATTCAATGTTCTTAAGAAAACACATCATTTTTTAATCAAGAGCTTTTGAATTGATCTTCTCAAAACTGTAATACTCATTTACATGACTGTGCAGGAACACCTTTTTTTTTATATAATACAGCTACGCACAATGTTTTTTGGTCAAATTTTCTTAACGGAGCTTTTTCAGACACATGAAGTGTAAAAAGTAAATGTTGGAGATATAAAAACCTGTCCTCTTTGCTTATGAGTTGTGGCAGACACTTGAAAGTGATGAAAACCTACTGTCAAAAAAATAAAAACAATGCAAAAAAATAAAAATTAACTGATTTATTACCCACAAATAAATCTCTGTCCAAGTTTTTTCTTGACCCGCCTCCTTGCCCCTGTGTGAGCGTTTCCTTTACGGTGGCACTTGTCAATCTTTGCCTTCAGCCCTGCTACAGATGGGGGGCTAAGCCTGCGTGATCTCTGCTCACTGAAGGCAGGAAATCAGCCACGCCGTGGCTGATATTACCAGGTGGTGAGAAAGTGAGCATATTAAAACATTTGCAAAGAGAGAAACTCAAAAGGTCTGCTAGGAACAAGTGAAGGTGCAAAATAAAGTTCACTGAAGCACAAAACTGAACAAATGAGGGAGGCTCGTGCAAGATGTGGGGAGATAAAGTATTGGGAGGTGTTCAATGGCTTGCACATAATTATTATTGAACATGTTGCTGTAATAAGCAGGTTTTTAAAGCTGTAGGCATTTAAATCCTCCATGGCCCCTCACCTCGAGGACCGGGGGATCCTCCTCGACAGCTGATCAGGAGAGCCGGTTCAGTCTGCGGCTGCTCCCTCAGCTCAGAACAGGAGGAGGAAGAGAGGCGGGCAACGATCAAACTGTTATCCGTGATGGAGAACAGCTCCTGCCTCAGGCAGAATATAAAGTACGGCAGCTTCACCAGCAGCACACTCATTCAGTCCAGCTGTGTGAAGGAAACACACCACAGGTCCTTCCTGTATTGCTGCTAAAACTCTACAACTGTCACTGCTCCCAGTAATGATACAAAACCTGTGCCACTCCTCACGCTCTTCTCTTCACATCACTCTGCATACCTGCACTCTCACACACTGGATATATCGGCTCCAAGTGTCTCATCCTTGAATTATGCTGTTATTGAAAACTATCTGCAGTAGAACACCAGGATCAAATATGTATGTAGAACTCCTGCCAGCACATCCAAAAGTCTATGGCAGAACGTCAGGAGAACATTACCATTTCCTGGTCTCAATGAAAATATGAAAAAAGGTGAATTTATTCAGCAAGTGAACCAGAATTATTCAGTGTGTAAATATATTGTGTGAGCAGCACGTTTACCAATGCAGCAATATCTGTCTGAAAGCTGCCTTCCCATTTAAAACAGAGTAGCTGACGTAAAGCAAAATTTACAAAACTGTGAAACACTGCTCAGCTTTTAGTCTTAGTGGCGGCACAAAAGCGATTTGAGTTTTACTCTCAACAAAAATATAAAAACACTTGTTTTGCTCCCATTTTTCATTAACTGAATTCAAAGATCTAAGACTTTTTGTAAATACACAAGGGTCCATTTCTGTCAAATATTGTTCACAAATTGGCCTAAATCTGTCTTAATGAGTACTTCTCCTTTGCCAGTAGCCAGCAACTTGGCACAGTTCCTGGAGAAGTGCACCAACGATCCACAGGCCATGATCAACCTGATCGACTCACTGCAGAGACATGCTGCGCTGCGTGAGTGAAACGGTCCTTTCTTCATTTTGTCCAGGTTACATTTTGTAACCTAAGCAGCAAAAATGAGAGCAGCAGAATATTGAGGGCACGGCTCAGTATCACAGCTGTAACCTGTAAACTCAAGTTGAACAGTTGGAATTAAAACAAACTGAGATTTTCAAGCCAAATATAACTTTCATCAGTAAAAACTGAGTTTTAGGTAGAACTTTTGTACCAAATGACTTTTGGCTAATGTAAATTCAACAAGAAATTAATCGATGCACGGAGTAGTTTGAGACACACAAACCCATTTTCACCCCAAAGCTGCTCAGGAAAAGTAGAAAGCCATGCAAAATGTAGTTTTTCCACAACTTATGGACATATAAGCATTTATTTACTGGACTGAAGGGAAAAAGATACCAATCTTCTTGAAGAAAGATTAATGACAATGGTGTTTGGCTTAAACTTTGCACACCTTCATTTTTATTTTTTATTTTCTCAAATCAACAGAACGCAAATTTCCTTGCTTCAGATCTCACAAGAATACTTCATAAAGTGGCTGTTTCACCACAGTGGATAACGTTAAACTTAACTAAAAGCATTTCAAATGAAAATCCACTTCTCTGCATCACTTTATCGTTAAAAAAACAAAAAATCAGTTTCAAAAAACTGAAGGAAAACACACGTGTGCTTGTGAGCAGTGTGTTTCAACATATTACAGGGTGACACAAGTTGATGCTCATAAACATATATTTTATATAATGTATATCAAACTGAACCTAACACAGGAACAAACTTCAACAAGGATTCAAAAGAAGAAAAAGAAATAAAGAAAAGAAAAGAAAAAACCCTGAACGCTATTGGCTTGTTGAGCAGTGGCGGTTAAATCAAGGATGAGCAAAGGCTGAAGAGACATTGCAGATGCTGCTGGTGTCCCATCAGGCCCTGTCCCCTATGTGGATAGCAGACGGACGGGAGTAAGGAGGTGGAAGACGTGGTGAGGACAGGGCGGGGCGGGGCGGGGCGGGGCGGGGCGGGGGTCAACTGTGGAGTTGGGAAAGGTTAAAGGCTGATTTATGCTCTATGTACACAGTCAAATTAAAGCATTCATTTGAGAAGATGTTTTCGTCACGGCCTTCATGCAAACACCCTTTATGTTGACGTGGACATTACAATACACCTCCACAGGGGGGCAGCGCGGTGTCAACAGCCCCTGGCAATAGAGTAGCGGAAGTTGTTAATGACATGGCGAGAGGTGGAGACACCAATAATGTACCGTTTGAGAAAGAAAATAAATCCGTGTAGTCGGTAGCGGTGGTTCTTGCAGCCGCTAGGTTAGGGAAATCGATGACGACCCTCGCTTTCTACGTTTCCAAGATACCCACGCTGGGATTTGGCGACTCGTTCAGCAGAGTGACGGCCCATAACAAGGACAACGAGTCACGTAATCTGCGAGCGAGGCTGAATATCCCACTGTCCCCCTGCACCTCCTCTGTAACGGGAATCAAGCAAGCTTTGGTAAAACGTTTCAAATTGATCAGGAGGGTGTGTCGCGCAACACAGATTGCCCTCAAGGATGAGCTACTTTCTTCTTGGTGCCTCAGTCAGTCAGTTGCACTCAGCGGCTACGCTGCCTCCAAGGTTCGCGGTGGAGCTCCTCTGTTGGTCCATATTCATTGGCTTCCAGGCAACGGAAAGAAATATGGATGATATGAACACAGAGTGGAGACGGAAGGCTTTGTGCATATTCATACGTGTACCTAACATCGAGCATAAATTAGCCTTAGGAGGGTCAATAGAGGTTTAAACGAGTCAGCTCAGGTTTATTGAAGTTTTTCCTATGACATTTTTAGATCATTTTTAATCATTGAAAACAAAACAAAAAAAAATGTTCTAGTAAAACAGCATTGTTGTGTTTAGCTGAAAAAAACCAGGGACAAGTCCTTGATTTTTGTTTCGTGTGACAATGATTTGTCATCTCAGTCTCTCAACACTTGTCCACAGCTTGTCTTGTGTGAGACAAACCATGACACAGCAGTCCTGGAAGGTGAAGTGTGTGTTAAGTGTATGTGAGGAGTTGGGCAGAGAGAGAAAGAGACGGGATTAAGGGTTGTGAAGTGTTTGGCTGTGTGCTTGTGATACTGTCTTTGCTCCTCTGTGCAACACGTGTACACCACACCACCCATTCCTATAACACGACCAGGCCGAGGGCAGAAAAGCTTACTTGCACTTGTGTGAATGTGCCTGTGTGTTCATGTACGTCTGAGAGTTTCACCTTTGTGTAAGTCTATGTGTAAGTGTGTGCATGTATAGTGTAGGCCCAGACTGGGATGGGGCCCATGCTTGGTGACTAATGTGCGTCCAGCCAGTTTATCAGTCAGTCTCTCAGCAATCCAAGGGCCGGGTGTACTACTCTTTGGCCCCCAGGAAGAGAGTCTCCTGTGGAAACAACTTGGCCTCCAGCAGAGTCGACCCTGGATCCAAGTCCGTTACCTGAGAAGAGACGAAGTGAAGCGAGACGTTAGACAATCACTGAAGAAATGCTTTGTTTCACTGTTGGCCGACCAGACAGAGAACGGTTAAAAAAAAAAAAAAAAAAAAACCTCCAGCTCAATAAACAAGTGAAACTGTGTGGAGACTGATTACAAGAATTTCTAACGGGGATTTAAGTATTTCTATTCTTTTCAATTCAACCCTGAAAAATCTTAAACACTCAATTCTTAATCATGAGCAGAAAGAGTTACGCTCGTCACCACTTAAGGTGAGTGGCTTCAACGGCACAATTAACCCTGATGAAAGTTTAAAAAATATTTGACTCCCAAAAACTGACAAAGAAGTTTTCTAGCTACGCAGTAGTTTTTCTCTAGTTCTCACCCACAATGCTCTTAAAAAGATGAGTTCATGTGTGTTTATTTCTTGAGGCATCAGAAGAGATTTAACTATTGAATTATCACTAGCATTTCGTTTAAATTATTTCTATAGGTAACAAAAATTACTCTTACTCAATATTAGGTTTATTTTTATGAATCCCGCATTTTCCCAATTGTTTTCACAAATTCAAAATAATGACATTTTATTCCTCATTTTGATATAATCTTGGGTTAATCCATCTGAATAGCATCTCATTGTCCAATCTATCACACACACACACACACACACACACACACACACACACACACACACACACACACACACACACACACACACACACACACACACACACACACACACACACACACACACACAACTTCAGCATATACCTAAACACATAAGGTTAGGAGAGCATGTTCTTCTGTGTGTGTGTGTGTGTGTATGTGTGTGTGTGTGTGTGTGTGTGTGTGTGTGTGTGTGTGTTCTGACTGTGGCTTAGAGTCGTTTCGCTCATGATATTTTTTATTCTGTGAAAAGTTCTTTCCATTGCATTCAGTTAGAAACAGGGTTGCATTAAGTTTTTTTGATTGATTGTTAGGTCATTTTACCAGAAACGACAGTTTTTTTAGTGGGACAAACTTACAAGTAAAAATGGGCAAATACTCATAAAACTTCAAAAAACAGTACGACTAAATATTGTACCCATAATTTCAGTAAAATTTCAATCAAGCAACAATCCACAGAATCTACAATACAAAGTACCACCAAATGGATTTGGAAAATGTGTAAAAATCTCAGAGCACAAGGTACTGCACAAAAAAAGGAAAAAAAAAAAGAAGAAGAAGAAGAAGACAATAATGAAAACAATGAGAGAGAAAAAAATAAAACAAAATAAAAATATATCTTCACCGGAACTAATTTAGGTACAAACAGCACAGTGTTGTGTATTTGTGTACTTTTCCTACATGTTAAAGAAGTTACTAAACAGTAATAATGGAAGAAGTTACATCTGGTTATGGGAGAGTGCATTCAGACATATTTTAGCAGAAGCATCTCACACCAACAAAACCCCCGAAGTTGAAGGCCAGCTAAACATTCCCTGTGATTAAAACTGGAGAACAGTGTCGCTGCAGTGTAGCACTGATTGAAACACCTGTGAGTGTATGTGGTGTGTATTATTCTAGCATCCTGTTAAAAAAAAAAAAAAAAAAGACGTCTAAGAGGTAATCTGAGCTGTAAGAGCTTTGTTTCCACAAGAAAACCATTGGGTTTGTTTTCTTAAAAAGGCTCCAATCTGGAGCAAACGAATGAAGTTTACAGGACGAGTGAGGGAGAGAGACGGGCTGAAAGGAGGGGCGGGTGGGAACTCTGCATTTCTGATGCCCGATAACGATTCATCTGAACTGTGACTGAGGTCACACAGAAACGTCACCGACGTTTTAAAGGAGGAAACATTTATCTCCTCAGTGGCTATTGTCTTTTAGTGGAAAAATACGGCACTGCCACCCACAACGGAGCTGATCGAGTTAGCCCTCATAAAGAGGGGGGGGGGGGGGGTCTGACCTGAGGTTTTTTAAAACAGGACAATCTGACTCTGTCTTTGACACCCCGCCACCCCTGTGGGCCTCTTAGATTATGTGAGCTAATCACAGGAGGGGTTGTGTTACATCGGGCCAATCTAACACCTGGGCTGGCTGGGCGAGGCAGTGGGACACTGAGATGTTTCCAGGGCTTATCTGATGACTGCTGCATCAGCCCCTCTGATTAGGAAACCTATTCAAACCTTGTGGTGGGATAATTAGTCAGCTCCCTGTACTCGCTGTAGAAGGTCGGAGGACAAGCCGAACACAGCAAAGGTCGCCCCCACTACAAACAAAGTGAAAAGCTCAAAACAAGACCGCTGTGGGGATTGAAGTCTGAACATTGCTCACAATCACCTGCAGTGTTTATGGCAAGTATCACATTTATAGTGCAAGCACTGCAAGATTAGAGTTACTTAAAGCTCATGAGTAAAATCCTGATTAAAAAAAAAAAAAAACTTTAAATGGCAAAGAAAATCTGTCCTAATATATCTACACATTAAAAATTACAATGAGAAATCAGCAATCTTAAATTTATTAAAATTTGTGGTAGTGATGACTTCATTGTTCACCATCTAAAGAGTGATTTTTGCCTAGCTTACAGAGAATAAAACTGTACGTTCAAAAAACATTTAACCCTGACACTATCACAGTGACAGTGTCCACATTCACCATTTAAATTACGCTCTTCCTTTTACTTCAATATTCTTTTTGCTGCCAATGGTTAATTTGCAAAGTCCTGGAGTTACAAACTAATTCATATGCAGTGAAAGGCGCTGGGCAGCTGGCAAGGTATGTGAAAGGCATTTATTTTAATAAATATAGCAACATTTGTTTAATTGTATTACAATTGTCACTGAGATTTTGAAGATTAAAAAAATTATTCTTCGATAAAACAATAAGCAAAAGTTGGCTTTTTTCTTCTTTGTTTATTGTGGATGCAAAAGGAGGCATTACTGAGAGCGGAGACCTTCACTGATCTGCATTTGCAGGCGTACAGGGCTCAGGACTGGCCTTTGTAACAGAAGCCTGCCTCAACCTCTGTGACGTTGGCTGAGCCTTCTGACTATTTGTGAACATTGTGGATTTGATACAGGGACTTGTCAATCGGTTGTAAACTGACAGTTCAGTGTTGTTTTCTGGTTCTTTTTATTTGTGTTCATAAGCCTGACTGAAATAGAACAATGAGAAAATCTTTAAAGTAAAATGATGCAGAGAGAAGAGAGGGGGGAAAAAAAAATTCCAAGGTTGTAAATGAGGGGAAAGTGAGGACATATCAGCATCACATAACCTATCCATCTCCTGAGTGTTTGGAAATGTCACACCATGTGCAAGTGGGGGTCTCTGACTCCATGATTTCATCTCCTTGTCCTCATTTCCAAGTGTCATTTAGACCCTTGACTTCTCTGCAGGGTTCTGGCAAGCCTGGTGCTCGCAGTGAGAGGGTGCCACAGCAACCTCTTGTCCCCCACCTAGTCAACTGGCTCATCGCGCAGCAGGGCGCGAGATGCTATGAGGAGAGGGTTATAAGATCCTGAGAGTGTGCGTGTGTGTGAGTGTGCGTGTGCGCGTGTGTGTGTGTGTGTGTGAGCGCGTGCGTGCATTAGCAGCAAACATTATCCATCCCAATGGTGGGGAAAACGACCAACAGAGCTGCTGTATTCCTTTTCCCACCTCAGGAGCAGCGCGTCACAAATGGCTGCCATGTTAATGAACCCGACAGGCTGTCATGACACCACAGCATCAGGTAGGAGTAAATGAGGCTTTGGGGTGGAGCAGGTGTGTGTGCGTGTGCGTGTGCGTGTGCGTGTGCGTGTGCGTGTGTGTGTGTGTGTGTGTGAGCAGCTCATAAATGTGTGTGTGTGTGCGTGTGTGTGTGTGTTTTGACTGAAATCTGGAGGAGAGTTTGTGCTCGCAGTGCACAAGGGAAAGACAACAGGGGGAGAGCAGCATCTGACTCTGAAAAAGAAAGTAGGGAAACAAGATGCCACACTGACACAGGAGACGGGCGCCATCGGTGATTGTTTACATTGTTATCCAATTAACAGACCATAAGCATGGAGGCATCTGTCAACAAACAAAGCTGTTGTTTTTCCTTTGCTCAGCCTAAGCCATATTCTCTCTTCCTGTGCCTACACAGCCATGCATACATGCATACATACATACATGCATACATGCATACATACAACAATCGAGCTCTGCTTTGAGGTTTGTTTTTAACCTTGAGTCAATATAATTTTCATCAGTCAATTTAGATCAAATCAATAAGCCAAAGTAGAAAACCATCTGACTAATTTAAAAGATTAAATATTCCTAAACATTTTTTTTTTCAAACTGAAAATAATTGAAAATCTGTACATAAAAATGTAATTTCTAAAACTATAAATATAAATATATATAATAAATCACATAAATTAATAGAATAAAAAGTTGATTAGGTTCAGCTTGTCTGAAGTAAAATCTAAAGTGATAATATAATAGCTGCGGTTACTGAGCTCTGCATTAAAAAGCCTAATTTTAAAACTGGATCCCAACAGAGACAGATGGTGCCTTTCAGCAATATTTGATATTTTATCTCCCTTTCTGATAAAATAAATAAATAAAAACAGACATATGATATCAGATCACTATGAACTCTATGTATTTACCATTAATAAACTTAATATTTCTAGACAGCTCAAATCAAATAATTAGCACCTAATGTGAAGTTAAAATAAATACTACAATTGTAAGTCAATTGATTCAAATGAATAAAACACACTGATAACAGGGGAGGCGCCGTGAAAGAAAAGAAAGGGAAAATAAACACAGGACCTCAAGATGTCCGTTTCCAACATAATCAAACGTGCAGCTGAAATAACGCATTTTTAATGAAGCCATTACAGGCCCTGCTATGTTAATTAAAACCAAATAACTTGTCTGTTTTAAACTTGTGTTGTCAAGTGTTTATTTGGCCAATTACAAAAGCAGTGGGAGATCATTATCTGCTGCCAGGAGCGTTGACAACACATAGTGCTGGGGCGTGAACAGAAAAGAGCCAACTAGAATAAGACACTTCAAAGGGAGTGCCGCGCGGACTGGACGGGGGGAGGACGGGAGAAAAAAAACAGAAAAATGCAGAATGGGGCAAAGAAAAAAAAAAAAAAGAGAGCGCAATGAAATGAGGTGGAAAAAAAAACAGGATAGACTTGTTTATGCATAAAAAAATAAAGATATAAAAAATAATTTCTAGAGGCAGTAAAGGGTGATCTGGACGAAGATAGAAAAGGTAGAGATAGTGAGAGATTACAAAGGCGAGAGAACAAAATATAAAAAGACAAAAGATGAAGGTTGTGTGAGGTGAAGAGAGGAAGCTGTAAAGCCAGAAGATGAAGAGGAGGGAAAAGGGGAGGCGAAGGGAGGGAAAGCTGGAAACAAGTGTAGGAGGAGAAGGTTCAAAGAGAAGAGGGGGGTGAAGAGAGAAACGAGCTTCTAACGCCATTTACCCACCGACACACAATAAACTAATATAAACTGAATATTGACCAGTTTTCATAAACTGACCCATTCTGAAAATGATCAGATCAAATCAAAACCTTCAAAGTAGTTTCAGTTTGAAAAGTTGAGTTGTGACGATCAAGTTCTTTTAGTTGTGATGGTAAAAAATGGAGATGCTTTTTAAAATAGTGCCAAGGAAACATTTCAATGTACTAAGCTACAAACAAGAGATCTAAATTTAAATTATTTACTGGGAAATATGTTGAAGCTGCACAATTTCTTCAGGTTCATTTTCAACCAGTTTCTCAAGTTTTTTTTTTTTTTTCCTGCATCCAAATATCTTGAGAAACTCGCCACAGTACTTGTGTGGATTTAGCCTGCCTCAGTGTCTCTTCATGTAATCCCAGATTGTCTCCATGATGTTGAGATCAGGGCTCTGTGGAGGTCACACCATCTGCTGCAGAACTCCTTTTCCTTATTGTGGCTGAAAATAGTTCCTTATGATGACTGTTTTCCACATGCTTGGGTCTAATCCTGCTGAAAAATCAATCATGCTCCTTTATTTTTGTAAAATAATGAGCTTGGAAAAACATTTAAAGCCGGCTATAGCTCTCCGCATATATCAGTCTACACAGAGAAGCTCAAACATCCGAGTGAAGTAACAATAAATGAAATGCTAGTTTCAGTAAAGAGACATAAATGGATGAAGGAGATACTGCCGTCCATCAGAAACGAAGCAGAGCCATACAGCCACACAGAGTCAGACGGAGGTAATATTGTAGGAAGTCTTGAGAAAGCATTTCAAAATGAAACTACTTTGAAAATAAACTGCTGCTAAGTTTCCTGTGAGTTTTCCTTCAGCTCTTTCAGATAGTGGGACAAGAAAAACAAAACACACCAGTATGACAGATGTAAAATCTATTTCAGCACAGAGCACGGGTTCTTCTTCTGCTTTTGTTTGTTTTTTCTGCATCTCAGGTTTGGTCTGAGACTTTACTGGGCAAATTCACAGACAGAGCTGGAAGAGGGATTAGGACAAGGTGAAATAGAGTACAGTATCACAGTGAGAAAAGTAATGCGGTGTTTTGACAGTGTTCTGGTACCTGTGAGCCGCCAGGCAGGAAGAGCCTAATGCAAATGATTATAACTGCAGTCTAAACATGTTCGCCGCGTGCTGAAGGAAGAAGACCTGGAGCCTTTCTAAAGGAGGTTTGCGCTCAACAAGTATCAAAGGAAAAGGAGGAAATTCTTGAATGAAAAGCTGAAAAGTGAAACACTAAAATTCCCCCTCCTTCTCCTCAAACTCGCTGACAGTCATTGAAACGGAGAAAGGGTTAGTTCCCTGAGCACGGCTAAGCCTAGTACAAATGATGCCAGTGTAAGGCCTGCTGTAGTGCTGAAGAGATAAGCCACTGATACCAAATGTTGAGGAAGAGACTGAGTCCAAAAAGTGGAGACTAATAGACACTTATTGGCGCTGCTACAGGAAGGTGGTGCGAGCCGGAAGCAGACATCTGAACCACCGAGTGGCTGCAGCCGATGTTTATAAATGGGTACAGGGCTGTGTTACCAGATTTACGAGCTCCGTCTCTTGATGGAAAGTGCTGTAGTTACAGATAAAAATACTCAATCCAGCTTCACAAATTTTTTTAAAGTTGGATTGAGTAGATCTTACTACTTTGTGCTACAGCTGAATGAGTGGAGATGACATAAAGCACACTGACGAGAAGGGTAATAGCAAAAGTAAGAGTGACACTGCACAAAGCCGCTGAAAACTAGAGGAGGGAAAAAAGGTTTCAACAGTTGTGCAGTATTACAAATGCAATAGTGGTCTATCCTCTATCCTCTGATCCTGGCAGAGCAACAGTGAGAGCGTCTGGACGGGATGGAGGCTTTCTATGCTCCTCTCATTTAATTACAACACAGAGCTGCAGGATTAGACAGGGGCCTGTGTTCACAGCCTCATACTGGCACTACCAATGAGCCGCTTTCCTCCACTCTTTCCCCAAATCTCTCGCCTTTCTGTTTTCTGAAATTATCTCCCATCTTCTTCTTTTTAATATCTTCCCCACTTGTCTTCTCTATCCTTTTCTCTTTCAGACTGTTTCTCTGATTAAATCATTTCTTTGTTTAAGCTTTTGTCTTCTCTGTTCTCTTTTTGACTAGTTCTGCAGTCACCATCCTCTTCTCGCTTCTCTCCCCCTCTAATCCTCCCATCCTGTTTTTGCCGGAATTTCATCTGCGATGCAGACACATCTTTATCTCTGTCTCAAACACATGTTTACTCTTGATTATAAAGAGACAACTGTGAATCCTTTAAGTGACAAAGTTGTGAGCGGGGCATGTGTTTGCTTGAAAATATTTGTGCATGTGTTGAAGTGTGTGATTGTGACGAAGAGGCGAGTGTGAGCTACGCGTTAATGTGTGTGTTACTTTGAGGTGTTTGTGCCCTGGCGGTCTCCATAGACTACGATGGCACACTGCCTGGGCAAGCCTACACTCACAGACACACACACATGCACACGCACACACACACCTCTCTATACAACCACCACCCCTCCGCATGCACTCATCTCTTGATTAATGGAAATCCCATTTTTGTTTCCAGCAGCATGGCTAATTAAAGCGGTAGTTAAAACAGTGCTCATTAGCTCGCTACCATAGTGTGCTTTGACCAAGCCCTCTAATGACTAGTTGTAGCTAGCAGAGTGCTGCCGGGCGTCAGCAGAAGAGCCATAGAGAATACTTCTGTTAGTGCTGACAACTGTATCCTAACACAATCAGAGTGTACTGTATTCACAGCGGACTGATACTAATTAATATTCAGTGAATAATACATGTGTGCAGGTGGACGGATAAACAGTCGGCTTAACTTTCCACATCACAGGTGTGAGTAAACAAAGGCAATGATGCAACGGAGCAACTGCAGCACACAAACAACGCTAAGATAAAGAAAGGAATAACTTAAAAAATAGGGTTTTAATATTTAACAAAAAAAAAAAAAAAAATCATCATTATATCATAACAGATTGTCTGCTATTGTCCCCGTCGATTTTCATTCACAGCCATCAGCTGATGCTCAAACTGAAAAGCCAATTACAGCTGTGGATCTCCAGTGGAGACGATTGCCATGGCCAAAAATACTTCAAAATCTACCGCCGCTTTACTGCAGGAAGGTAAAATGGAATACTTCATTGATCAACGCAGAGCAATATTGACAAAAACATATTAGCTTATACCAAATTGTTAATTTTTCTTCATTATGTTACACATGGTGCTTTATAAACCATTTTCACTGTACATATATAAAAATGTTATATTCACTTGAGCGTGATAAACCCCAAAAGTCACAAAACTATCTTCAGCAAAGAACACTGAGGCCTGAAACAGATGACGTAGAACCTAGAGCGCTTTAATCTCAGCTCATTAATCTAATCTGTGATCATATCTAGAAGACAATGGAGTGAGGCCGAATAAAACCACAGGAAGTTCAGCAGGATCTGAGAGACATTGTGAAAAATCCAACACAGTACTTACAAATATTATTACAGCTATACCTGAAAAAAACCACAATGTCTTCGAAATAAAGTTAAATATTTTCTAAGTTTTTTCAAAATCCTCAAAGCACACAGACTTTCCTTTGAAGTATTTCAATCTTTTAAAAAATGTTAACAAAATCAAATCTGGTTCTAAAGGATGTGTTAATTAATGTTGTGACATTAATTACAAGGAAAAGGTATAAAGAACAAAAGGTTTTTTTATTATGTTTTAAAATCAATATGTGTACTAAATCCCAAAATTCTGGAAGTTGCACCATAACCGGTAAAAATGAAATTTCCCTTTTTTTTTTTTTTTTTTTTTTAATAGGCACCAATATGACTAATTATTCCATTTCAAAATAAAAAGAAATCTAGTGATGTTCTGCTGTTGCTTCCTCTAATTTTTCACTGCAGAGATCCTGTGAGATGCCAGATTAATTTGGAACAAATCTCCGACTGGACGCCCCTCCTGAGGGAACCTGGGCCTCGACTGCTCTCATTTCTTTAAAGATTATTCACTAAAAAAGTCTTGACAGTATTTCAACGATGCACACTGCTGTAATATCAGAAAAATTACAAGTGTATTTGAAAACGTGTTGGTTTGATACTCACATTTCTGCGAGGGAAGGTGGTGAGGAGCTTGTATTCTTCGCTGGGGTATCCTTTGGATGCCACAAAGTCAAACAGCACTTGGAGCTTACAAGTACTCAGGAAACGCCTTTCAAGAAACTCGCCGCTTGGGGTGCGGATCCTCAGTGTGCAGATGTCTCCCGCTTCCTGGTCAGGCTCTGGAGGTAGGCCTTGCTCCAGTGACAAGCGTAATGCCTGCACGGAAGCAGAAAATCAAGAATCCCGGTCAATTCATTCATAAATCTCCTAAAAAGCTTTAGCCATCTTGTGGAGGTTGCACAGTTCTGGAGCTCTCAATGTTCAGATCAGTTCACACACTGGCTAGGTGCAAGTACAGAGAGATGCAAAGAATACAAATGTTCAGCCCTACAGGCAATTTACAAGTACCAACGAACCAGGTTTGGGGGTCTTTCTGATTAAGTTTGCATGCTCTCTTTGTGTCTGCATGTGTTTTCTCCCCGTATTCTTTCTGAGGGGGAAAAGTGTTAAGCACTACAGCGCACTGCAGATGTGACGCAGTGGTAATGTTGTAGACAGCATAAAAAAAAATATATATATATATATATATATATAAAACACACGATATTTACAATGTGCACCTATAAAGCTAAAATATTTTTTAAATATCAATATTTGGGAGCCAAACATGAACAGACAATAAAATCTGAACCACAAAAATGATCTTATGAGGTTTTACAGGCTTATTCTTTTTATTCATAAAGCAAAATAAAATTAATAGATCTTGAAAATCTGGACAGTAGACACCACTATTTCTACAGATCCACAGCAGTATTTATCACTATTAATGTCTGCAAAAGAATACGCATGAAAGCATTTATGACAAAAATACTTGCCTAATTTAAACTCCTAGACATTTACACACTACGGTATACGATGGAAGAGTAAAGGATGAAAGCCAAGGAGCTTACACAAAGTCCTCTCCAACACATGAAGAAATCCTCTCTGTCTGTGTTTTTAGTAAACTTAAACCAAAGACTCATCAGTGACTCTGGCTGTTATCAAGACGATGACACACTATCCAAGCATGTATGAAAGACAAGCCAAGAAGTTTCTCCCAGCGCCTTATTGCAGCACTGTTGCTTCACATTAATTAAACGATTTTCTTGTCCTAAGAATGTTATTAAATTAGTTGCCCTGTGTCTCACCCTGCTCCCCAAAGCCTTGCACAGCTCAGAAGGTTGCCAAGTAGCATAGCAGTATGTTAAAAACAGCCAAGTGAGCTCTTCTTACAAGCCATCGTGCTTTCTCATCCCTGGACTGAGCCTGCTGAATATGTCAATGTCTGGCGGAGATAACTCAAGATCTGATTTCATAGGATGATATATTCTCTTTAACGGGCTCCGAATATAGTAATATCGTCAACGCCACAGAGTAAGAGAGGTTAACAGGCACAAAGACAACAATGAACTGTCATCTTCCATAGCAGAGCTAATCAACGCCCCACAGCTCCAAAAAACATGCTTCAGCTGCTCCCTTGAGCCTTCCCCCGTCTTTCTACTGCTGCCCCTCACCTCCTCCTCCCCCTCCTCCCCTGGCTTGTTGTTCCTGTTTGGCCAGCCGGGGAGCATATGCTGTGACAACACGCCCCGGTTTTATTTGCACACCATAATGCAATTATATTTCATAAGAGTGTACAACAGTAGCTCATTAGCAGCTTCTGGTGTTGGGTGGGCAGGGTAGGGCGCGTGCCGCACCGCCATCAGCTCCCTCAGGTATAAGAACTGATGCTGACTGAGTTAAAGGGGCCCCCGGGGACATGGGCACACACACACACATACAAGACACGCGCAGTGTGAGACAGTGGATGGACAAACAGGCTGTAAACCACAGACACAAGCATAACCATCCACACTAGTGAGATGTAGCGTCCCTACAGAAACCACAGGACACACGTTTGGTCGAGCCTGGGACCCCTGGTAGGTTCACACAAACAATCAGGAGCATCTCTGCCGCCATTTATCTGCCTTTCTGGCTCCTCTCGCCTAACCACAGAAAGCAAACAGATGAAGGGTGTGTGTGTCTGTGTGTTGGGGTGGGAGGGGTGTACACCTGACAGCCACACAACTGTATGCTAAGGCCCCCAGAAGGAGGTAAATAATAACGTTAGCCCACACAGGCACATGAAACTCATACACACTGCCACTCCACAGTCACCACCCCAATTCACCACCTTCTACTTTCATCTCCCTTTTCTTTGCACAAGGGCACAAAATCACAGAGAAAGCATTCCCACTAGCATTGTCCCATCTCTGGTGGCAACTGCTGTTTTTGTTGTGTCTGCATTTTCTGCCGTACAGAGTATGGATGGGGTCACTGCCTGACAAGACGACCGGAGAGAGAAACGAACACAATAAAATTTGATCATCTTTCTCAGTAGGCTCTTCAGGTTATTAGATTGAGCAGTTAACTGTTATTCTAATTACCTTCACAGCCTTGATTAAAAATTTAATGGACTCCAATAGAAAAGTCTATAACAGATGAATTTGTATCCTGATCAACAACAATACGAGGCTGACTGACTAAAGTCACAGAAATGTTGAAAATGTCCAATCTAATAAAAAAGAAAGAAAATTTCCAAACTACTTCAGTATGACATTACAGGTTTTAATGTGTGTGCTTCTTTATGTTTTTGTGATAAAATGTATTTTTATACATTTAGGAACAATGTGCTCAAGTAAAAATCAAAGTAGAAATTAGTTGTTGACAAAATAATAAGATAAGCTTTTTTTCTTTGACCTGGGTCAAAGTTCTGACAACTACAATGGCATACACTAAAAAAAATGGTACATTTTATGTTGTTTTATGCTGTGCTTAATAATTTAAGAAATTAGATTGTTCCCCTGATTAGAGAAACAGCTGCTGATCCTTCTTTTATGTTCGTGTATCTGGACTGTAGAACAAATAAAAATGTGCTAGCACAGGAGACGTCACAGGAGCCGTAGGAAACAGAACATTATTATGGCTTTTGCCGTCCAAAATACACATAACACACATGCGCGCGTCCACAGTTTGGTTAGTGGACTACAGTGATATAATTAAGAAGGCTGGGTCCGGGAATCCTTTGTCGTCATCTGTTTGACTTAAGTGACAAATCATCTGAAAGAGCCGGGTCACCCAATACCTCTCACTACCCTCAGGCTCTGTGCTGCTGAGTAAACAACAATCAGCCAGGACTACACTGTATTACTATGGACTGTATTACAACATTGGTGCCATCCTCACAATTATTGTTTTCCTTTATGCATGACATTGTGTCTGCCTCCGCGTGTGTTTGCCCCCACTTCGCGGACAATAATTGTTTTCAAGTGAATGTGCGTGTTTGCTTAGGTTGTGTGTATGTTTGTGCATAGGCCTGTGTGCACGAACTGCCTCAAGCTTTTGTTCACTTGGGTTTGAATATGAGGTTGTGTGCTGTACAAGCAAAAAGCAGTTAAACAGAACAATAACTGTGTGTACAGAGGGTGACATTAGCAAGGATTGGTCTTGCTGTAATTAGGACATTTAATTCTTGTGAGAGGGCTGTGTGCCTGTGTGCCCACGCCGCGCCGGCCTCACTGACTGACAGGCTTCACCAAAACCACAATCTAATTGACTCACAGTGAAGTGAAAGCAGGGAAGATAATAAAACGACTACACAATGGCACAGTCACTGTGCGCTGGCACAACGTATTACTGTTCAGCCGAGCAGTGATCACAATGCAAAACTAATTTTGAGCATTCTGATTGTAGTGAATATGAGGCTGACTAGTTCTTACCTCCTTCTCCTCCTCCTGCTCCTTTTTCATTTGTTCAAGGCGAACCAGTTCAGCCTCTTTTTTCTCTTGTTCTTCTCTCTGGAAAAAAAAGTTCATTTTATCTCATTAGTAAACAAAAATCTCGTGCTGTAATCTGCAGAGTAGCACTTCCTCACTGTGCTGTATTCCCCACATTCATAACGTCACACATAAATATCTGTATAAGAGACTGATCTAGACATGTGTCTGAACTGCTGCTGCTGTGTCTTTGTGAATACAGTGCGTCTAAACTTGAGCGACACATTTAATTGCGTAACATACAATGGCAAGCTGCGGACTTCTATTTTTCATTACATATCCAATAAACCAATTTTACTCTGATTTAAAATCAAATTCTCATTAAGTAGAATTTTTTTCAAACTGATTATTTGCACAAAGTTAGACGTTAGACCCTGAAAACATGATGACTGGGCAAATTATCTTAAAATGCTACGCAAATAAAACATAATAACCTATGGCTTTGTTTGTGTTAAAAGGTAAAATGTAGTTACTGGATTGAACTCTTGTGTATCCACAATAGCCACTTCTCTCTAGTTGGAATATTACTAAATTTGGTTCCTTTTTTTTTTTTAAGCTCATTTACAGACAAACTGGTTTTTCAGAACATTTGCTATTTTGAGTTTCTATCTATCTTTGATATTTCTCAATTTTTTTTTCCTATTCTAATTTGGACTTACCAAATCGTTGGTTTGTGTGTGCATGCACAATGTCACAACTAACTTAACTGGGTAACACTGAAATGGCAAAATCATATGCTTCATGCTTTAACTTGAACTAAAAAGATTCCCTCAAAAGCATAAAATAAATCACACACCGACAGTGAGGAGCCCACTATAGACACAAACAGCAGGTTGGTTTTGTTTTGATCGTACCTTCTTACGGTCGGCCTCTAAAGACAAACGATACGCCTCGTCCTGTTCCTTCTTCACCATCTCCCTCGCCTCGCGCTCGTCCTGGGTGGAAGACGGGGGGGGGGGGGGAAGAAAAGTTGGCCCATTAACTAACAGCATAATGAAAGGATACACATATACAAAACATCTAAGCTGAGGTGCTTGGGGTGGTGGAAGACAGAAAGAAGGGAGTTAAAGAACATGCAGTATGTCTGGTGTGCTTACGTACAAACACCAGGTATGAATGAAAGAGTTGCACCAGAGGGGAATCCATTGTGACCGGGCCATCATTTACCAGACCCTGAGCCTCTTTTATGTTTCCTCATCTCAGTTTCACCCTCCCTTTCTCTTCCATTCACACAGCCTCTCTCTTCCTGTTTGTACAGAGGGAAGGGGACAGGCGGCCTTTCTCTTTTTACCTGCTGTGGCTACAAAGTGTTTCATAAAGACGGGGACTAAACACGAGTGTCCATTGTGTTAACAGTGCACGGCCATTAGTTTTCTATTTTCTGAAGGCCCATGCTGTGCGCCACCCCGGATATGGCAAAGTAAGCGTATTGTAATGATCAGAGGGCTACTGCACAGCTAGACAGTGGCCAAGCAAATTGACAGTGTTTATTGTTGCATTGAATCGGAAAATGCAAAGATACATTTGTGCCTTTCCCCTCACATAATAGATGAATATTGAAAAGAAACTGTGAAAGAATGGCAGAGTGGCACAAAAGCATCAAAAGTGTCCAACTTCAATGGACTGGCTCAGAGTCACGCAAACGAGTCGCGCAGTGATTTGTGTTTGACACTTGAGTTGAACTGTTGGTAAATGTTTTGAAAGAACTTGAATGACTTAATGTGAAGAGGCATGAAGGAAAATGTTAATCTGACATGTATCTGTTCAGACACCATGTGATTTCAAGGGCCTTAACTTCGGAGGGAAAAAGAAACAGATTTTTCACAAGTAGATCCTGGCGACTGTTCAAGTTGGCTAGACGTGCCGTCTTCTCGTGGTGATGAGAAGACGGCACACGTCCGCGCATCAAGCTGTCACACATTTTAATGTTTGCTCGCAAATAAGAAATAATGAAAAGAGCTGTAAAGATCTACTTTTTAATTTTCTGTGTAATGCTAGGACCAAATGATGTGAGCTACTTATAGAGGCAACTTTTCTATATAATTCTTTGTTTCAAAGGTGCACCAGGAACTCACTGGCCTACTGTCACAACAGAACCAAAAGGAACACAACTGAAACTGAGCAGTTTTTCATTTCTTCCCAGGTTACAAAATATGCATTTTTGCTGCTTTTAAATTAAGTAACTGACCTAAAATGTATCTAGCTTCTAAAGACATGACACATCATAAAACTGGACATGAAAACTTTGAAATGACCTGGAAATGACCTGAAAAAAACTTAGGAAAGCTGACAGATGCAGACCACAAACCCTGCGGTGGGTAGTCATTTGATTACTAAGAACTGAAGCTAAAACACAGACAGCCATAGGGATGAGTAGCAAGTTTTACAGTTGGTTCAAGACACAATGTGGCCGTCCAGCTGCTTCATTTCTAGACAGACAAAAAAGTCACCATCAAAGTGGAATGTCTGGGTTGGGTCAGAGTTTGTATTCATGTCTAGAGTTGCTTTTAGGTAGAAGCAGGAGAAAAAAATACAATAAAACAAACAGAAGAAAGAACAAGAGTCCAGAAAGGGGGGATATTCATCATGTCAGCACTGCTTCAACAAAGCTGAGCTTGTTGAACAAAACCTGGAGCTCTGACAATTTACTGGATAATGAATTTAAAATCATTTGTGACATACCTAGCTGTTTAATGTTAATTTCATTATATCCCCATAACAGCTTTACAATAACCTTACAGCCTATTAATATTATTTCTGTGAAGAATGTTACAATCCTAGTTGTAATGTTTAACAAATCCGTTTTTGAAGATTAAAATAAAACAAACTTCCAAATACATGCTAAGTCTATTATCTAGTTAACAGAGTGAAGAACATCTTTTTTTCCACCGTGGGATACAATGAGAAAACACAATGTAAATTGATGCTAGCATCTGAAAATACAATGAATGACTTTGTTTAGCAACTTTACCAGAACATCTGAAATCCTATCCCCAACAATAATTCCCAGTTCCTCTCTTTTAAAAACAGATTTTGTGGTCATCCTGCAGATTGAACTGAACCCTCTGGTAGCCTGGCTTTGGTTTGTGGGCCAGAAGTCTGACAACCTGATAAAGGGGGATATATTGCACATTCTTTGTGCATCTTGGTGGTGTGGGACCATCTGAGCACTGAATATCACACATCACCCGATCTTTAAAACATAGCTGTGGTTTTATGTTAAGAAAGAAAGCTGTTTTAAAGGTAAAAGAAAAAGGAAGCTGGTACCAGTAAGATATCCCTCATATTGTGGCCGTTAAGGTTATGTTCAATAATAAATTAAAAAATAATAATAAATGGGGGAGTTTCCACAAGAAACACGGTCGTAAATATCACAATATCCTTTAATCTGTGATTAGACATCACCAGCAATAATATTAAAAAAAAAAACTTATTAGGAACCCTCATGCGAACCAACAATTACAGGCGTTGTAATATTTTGAATGCTTCTCATGACATCCTGTCAATAGTGTTTATTTGATGAGTGTGCAAGAGTGACAAATCCACAAAGAAGCCAAAGCACTGTGGAAATAATAACAACTTAGAGAATAGCTGTCACTCAGCTCTCAGCTACTAACCTGACTTAGTTCAACCCTCAGGGCGTGTGTGAAACAACACTCAGTTCGTATGTAGAGTTCCCATAACTTGGATGAGGCGACTCCCTCAATAAAACAGTTAGAGAGGAGGCTGTTCGCTTGACTAACTCTTTAACTGTTAAATGCCTAATAGAGCAAGACATCTGTCGTCTACAGAAACAGTTGTCAAAACACACACGCATACCTGCACGCCCGTGTATGTGTCTGTACACACACAGACACAGACACGCACACCAAAACATCTGAACGGAATATATTAAGGAATAAAAACGGTGAGAAGTGTAACTACTTTATGTAAATCTGTTTGTTCGACACATGTGTTGGCCTATAAACAGACTATAGACTGAGACACTGCCTTGAAATGTGTCACCATAACAGCTCAGAGGGATTACTTTAATACATAACCCGGCAAAAATCTATCGAGCGTCTTTCATTTTGTTTCGTGATTGAGGCGACTGTGTAAACACATCAATCGGTGGTTAATGGGATCAGGTGCCCCGGCAGTGAGAGAGGTCCTGCTGGTCATACTGTCCCAGATTCCTGTCTGTAACATGAAAGGCAGGAATCACTTTTCCTCACTCTGTATTCTACAGATTTTTTTTTCCTTTAGTAGTGTTTGCACAATTTGCATAGCCGTGAAAGAAGTAGCTGACAGACATGGCAGCACAGATTTACCTACAAACCAGAGTGAATGGGAGGTGAACTTGAGTCCAATACCTATTCACAGAATAAAGACTATAGATGGCACAGTTAAAAAAAAAAACAAAAAAAAAAAATCCAAAGGGGACAAAAAAAAAAAGAGAAAGGTTAAATCTCTGCTAGTCATTACATGTTTGAGTACTACTTCAAATCCCTTCTGGTTTGTTCCAACCCACTGCAGATTATTTAGTTGGACAGCTAGACAAATCAAGAGGTTATGCTTGGAGGTTATGATGTCCAGCTGAGAAAGAAAAAATAATCTGGATCTTCTTTTGACTCAACTGACTGAATTTACTTTAACTTTATAACTTTTGGTTGGGAGAAAGCAATAAGTGAGTGCTTCTGCCCTTTCTTCATCAAGAACAATTGATCTTTTTGTAAACCTGGCAGTTTCTCACAACTGTGCAAGTTACAGATGTGTGGGACGCTTGGCGAATCTCGTCTCTGACTGGATGAAGAAGCGGTAGGGTATATCACCATGTTCTGGTTTGTTAAATTTCCCAAAGAAGAACCGAAGGAAAAGACTAAAAGATATAAATAAAAAATGACCTGCCAGTTATGATGTCCATAGGTTAATGTGTTTGTCATGTCGCAGTGTGCCCCTATATCAAAAAGCTGCTAATAAATGTAAAGGCCAGCAGAGCACAGTGGACACGCAGCGGAGTAACGGCTGCATGAGCAGGAAGGGGCTTTCTATTGTTTCTTCTTGTATAGTTAATGAACTGTACTACAAAGACAGTACATGTCCATCTTATGATACAAAAGCAAACATTTCCAATTATTAATAGAAAAATGAAGCTCCTCTCATGTGATTTATGATATATGAATTAAAACATTTCATTTCATTGTTTTGTTCCTTCTCACTTTCAAGTCTTCTTGTAACTCAAAAGTGAATATGACCATTTTTTTTTAACCCGAGGCCAAATAAATGCATCTGTGTATCAGGAGTGTAGCAGTAAAAGAAATAATTCAACTGATTAATGGTAACCAGAATTTTTAAGATGCACCTCTGTACCTGACCACAGTACGGCAACAACTGAACCATGAAAAGCAATTTCAAAAATGAGCATTTTTCGCATGCTTAAAGAATCATTCTCAACATCTGTGCATCACACTTACCTCGTCCTTGATGTCCTCCTGTTGTTGTGCTGTGAAAATTTCCACTGCTCCCATTAACTTCATCAACAACTCATCCAGTGTCGTATTCCCTGAAGAAAACCATCAATCAGGAGCTGCTCTGTGACGTTTAAGCTTTGCATTTTTACATTATTAAACAAACAGTTAAAGGTCACATGGATAAATGATTACCCTGAATAACGTTTAGGACTTCATTGGATGTGCGTTTGCCCATGACTATAAGGAGCAAGGGGAACTGGTCTGTCTTGTTTGTCCGAACAGTCCGTGCAACCACATTGCCAAAGTTCCTCGAGCATACAGTGAGTAGTCTGGAAGACAAAGAAATGGATTCAATTAACTTTTAATCTTCATTCTGTTTCATAAATACTTTGGTTTTTCTTGGAACCGAACTCATATTTCAGAGTCTGTAATTCAAAGAGGAGAGAAAAAAAAACACCAATCAAAAAGCAAACACAAACAGACACATACAGTATAAGCAAGTACTAAAACAAGTAAAACAAATATTTTCCAGCAAATGGAAAAGGGGGAGTACTCTTTTGAGATAGCAGCAGAAAAGAGAAATACACATAACTCGTGGCATTAAGGACTTTAAAACCAATTCTGCGTTTCCTTATTCCATCAGAGTGACACGCTATCTCAATTGGAACCTGAGATGAATTAGTATTCCTCACCAGACGCCCAGAATTGATAGGGCAAGAGAGGATTTCTTATTCCATTACAAAGACAGAACTTTTTAAATTAACATTTCAGAGAGGGAAAAGGGTAGCAGGCAGCCGGGGCCCCGCCAAGCTCCCTGTAAATGTCATAATATTAATGAATTGCTATAGACTGAATGCAAATATAGATTAGCTTTTTCTCCCGCCTTTTAATAAGATCTACTTTAATAACTGGCTGGTAAAATAGAGAAGTGATGGAATAGATGGAGGGACGGCGGGTCAGAGGGAAAAGACAGATAGAAGGGCTGCCGCCTGAAAGGGGGGTGTAACTCATTAAAAGATGAAGCCAAAGCTGAGGGAGCTACTTGCGGACTTTTCAAACTGTGAAATTGAGCGCCAGCTCCTACTGTGGTCACTTAAAAGTAATAATCCTTTCTGTACATACCCCAACAATATGAATCTTAGACTGAAATGCTTGGAATACAACTCAGGAAAACACTGAACTCTGAGTAACCCACGTCCTTCAACTAAAAACTTAGGTACCCTAAATCTTTCAGATCATTTTGTTCTGACATTTGTCCCTGTTCAGACCTCGACCCAACCACACCATGACAATAGCCCACAGGGAAACTCTAACCTGTAATGAAAGGCCAGGGAACAATGGACAACAACTTGAAGGGTAACCCAATCTTAAATCTCTCATCATGCACAAGAAAACCTGCTGCGGTTTCTATCTCAAAACTAAGGAAGTCAGTTCAACACTATATAAATTATCTTGATCACAAGAGTATAAAAACTGCACAATCTGCAAACACAAACTAATCTGACTGTATATCCACTGTCATTCAGACTACGGCCAACGAAGTAACCGTGATGGGAAGCACTTAGGAATTAGCTTAGGAACAAGTATGGACATAATACTGACGGGGCAGGAGGAAGTCAGAGCTGCTCCACTGTCATCCAGCCATAATATAACATGCTGAAGAATGTAACCTTGGCCACATAAGACCTGCGGAACTCAAAAACCTTAAGGGGGCATCGAAAATTTAGAGGAAACACCTGCAGCTTACAATTTAACATGCACTTAAAGCTCTGCTTCGGTAGCTAATGTGACTGACAGCTTGTAATTTGTCGTCCATGCCATCTCCATTTCTCACTGTGGATGCAGACAGCCAAAATAGTTAATGTTTCCCTGCACTGTCAACTTGCATGTCTTCACATCAAATCGCTTTCTGAAGATGTGAGTGGACTGGTTAGACCTGACGCTTGCTCCACTGAGCAGCTGACGAGACAGGCCAGTACAGTAGCACTGCAGGGAATGTTTTAACCCAGCCACCTGTGGGCCAACGGTATGGGAACCGGATGCTGCGATAGCTCACTGTGTCAGACACACTTTGTTTCAGAGTGTATGTGGGCATGTTTTGATTTGAAAGTGACATTTTGTTCTCCCCGTGAAGCAGTTAAGTTCTCAGGTACGAGTATCGTCAAAAGCAGAAGTCAAGTACATAATAAAAAATTTGCATATTAGTCCATCCCCGCCTTCAGTGGTTATGACACCAGTAACTACTGAAGCATCATTTTGAATTAAACTGCATTTCATTCAAGAATATTCATATTGGAAAGTCAGAAACCTCACATATTGAATGAATAAATAGCAACAAAAGATTTAAGGTAAATATAACATTCGCCTTTTTAAAAGCTTGTGCAGACATGCTAGCATCGCAAATTATAAGTGAGGCATTTGAGGAAGCATAATGCACATATTTACAAATAGGCCTAATATTTGCAATGACAGTGCGTCGCCTGTACGATTTAGCAAATGCATTTCCCATGAGTGAAAATTACACTGGCATCAAATCACCAGTACTGTATTTATGCATAATTAATCACCTAACTGGGAAGCCTGTGAGAATACACAGAGCTGAGCAACAGGCACATTCCAGTACCAGCAGGTTTAACACACACACACACTCTTAACCTGTGTGACTGATGCCAATCATCAGTCATTTTGAATCAACCAGAGAGCGTGAGAATGCAGAGTGGCAGTGTGTGTGTGTGTGTGTGTGTGTGTGTGTGTGTGTGTGTGTGTGTGTGTGTGTGTGTGTGTGTGTGTGTGTGTGTGTGTGTGTGTGTGTGTGTGTGTGTGAGGGAGTTAGAGTGCACATGTGCATGCATGCGTCGTTAGCAGCGAAGCTGTGACTAGCTGTGTGTGATGAAAAGCTCCAGATGTTGCCTCCCTTTTAATGTGCAATAAAAAGGCCCAGCTGGGGCAAAAAGCAAAGGAGACCAATGCGAGAGAAAGGAGAGTGGAATGAAGGAAGGAGGGAGTTTCCTTAAAAGAAATAATGGAGGGGTGAGGTCAGGGTGCGAGTCTTTCTTAAATGGCTGCTACCAGAGGGCAGGCTTAAGTCTGGAGGTTCAGTGGAGAGTGAGAGGGTTGGGCTGGTGAAAATCAAGCAGAAAGCAGTAAGATGAGGATGGAGACATGAAGAAAAATGAAGATTAAGAGAAGTAGGAGAAATCCAAGGCTCTCATTGGTACAGCGATGATGAGGCCTTTCAGCCTCTCCACCTGTATGTCAACAGCTGAAAACTTCAGCTGCAGGATATCTCATCCTTAGAAACACGCGCTACATTAAAATTGAAATTCAATTGAGAATTTTGTCCTCAGTCATTGTATCAGCGTGGTAAAGTGGTGTCACCCCTCCAAAAAACAAAGTAAATCACCAACACACAGTGATGAAGAAATGCTAGCACTTTGAGGCTAAGTGGAAAGATAGAGATGTTTGGACCCCAATGGAGTACTTCATCTCCAACTGACCCTCCATTCAGACGGCTTAGTCAAGATTGCCCAATCAGGGGCCTCACCATGCAAACACAACGCCTTTTGTGAGCATGCAACCTCCAAGCTTCAAAAAAAAAAAAAAGGAAAAAAGAAAGAAAAAAGAAAGAAGCTGAAGTGAGAATGAGAAGGCAGAGATACAGGGTGTGAGCGATGGAGAGAGAGAGCTGAATGCCAGCAATTAAGGACAAACTAAATGGATTTTAAAATGCTGCCGTGTGTCAAATGAGGTTCCATCTACACTGGCATTTTCAGATTAATTTTGAAATGCTTCATGATCGCAGAATAATTGTGTAACAAAATTACAGCTATAACTCCAACATTTTCTGATTTTAAATGGAGGGGAAAAAAGTGCAACAGTACATAAAAATTAACCAAAGAGTCCCAGAAAAATTATTTGAAAAAGACACTTCGGCTGTGACATTAGCTGAGCAAACAAGAGTGTGTGAGCAGTTTACGAAGCCCTCAGCTGACACAAGCTCTTTTCCTACTGAAACATATTCAATACCAAATTTATTAGGTACACCTCAGCATTTATGCAAACAGTCCACTCCTCCAGACAGGAGGCAAAAATATAAATAAAACATAAGGATGAAGCATACGGTCAGGGCTTAGAGCTCCAGTTATTGCACAACTAAACTTTACATTTGGCAAAATTAAATATTAAATGCTGTATGTTTCTGATAGATGGCACCCTTTCCACAGAATCAGTTTGGTTTAAACAGCCTTATTTCATTTTCTAACTTAATGGCTGGACTTGTTATCAAACTCGAAGATTACCAAAGCAAAGCTGTCGCTGGATTTAAAGACAAGATCAAACTTTGCAACAGAGTTCACAAGTTTTTTTTTTCTCACATATGAGCTGAATTTTATAATAAAAATAACAAAATTATGTGGTGCTGCAGTTACTGCAAGTGGCAAAAACAAACTAAGTACAATCAGAACAAAAAACTGGTTCCCCCAAAGTTAACAGCAAAAGGACAAATTAGACAAGCAAAGAGAAAAAAAGGGGAAAAAAAATTACAAAGACCTCAAATAAAAAGAAATATATGTATGAATCCACTAAGAATAATTATTCTTCAATGAACAAAACATTTTGTCTTCCATCAGAAGGGCTAACTTGAAAGGTCAACCACTGTCTGGCAGCACATGGATAACTGTCATCAATTATGTTCAGTCTGCTAAAATATCACAGGATTAAGGCTATTAATTTCTTTGACTTTGCAGTCAGAATATTTTTTTCACACTGAACGAATAAACTTCTTTTGAATAGATTAGTCGCTGTTATGAAACAGACGAGTCCTGTTATACAAGAAAAATAGATTTGCTGAACTGGATCCATCCCACTGATTCTGCAACAAATTCAATTGTATTTTCAGGGAAACTTATCAGATCAGCATTTTAACAATGTATTAGTATTTATTACACTATCTTATGCAATTATGTTAAAAATCTGAATTTGTGATACTGTTGCAAAAGTCTGACTTTATTGCTGAAAAATATCTACTAGCTTAAAAAAGCCCACTGAATTCTTGTAAATCACGATGTTATTGTTAAAGAAAAAAATCAAACTAATGTGGGTTACTGAGGTGAGAAAACAAATTGTGCAAAATAAGACTGAAATTATCAAACAGCTAGATGACTGTGATACTGTACTTTGATTTGTTGGCGTCTTCGGTGACATCCCAAGCCCATGTGACGAAGTTCTGGCTCAGGTAGGAGACAATGGAGTCAGCGCATAAAAGCTGGGAGCAGAAGACGTTGCTGAGAACACTGTCGTCGTTGTGGAGGTAGATCGCAAGCAGCTTTCTCTGTGGAGAGGAACACACATTGAGCGTAAAGACATTTAAGACCTAGAATATTTAAAAATGATGTTTTGTCACATCTGCTCTGACCTGCTGAATGATCACTGCAAGTGGTTTCTAACTTCAGTCTGAATCTGTGATTCGACTTTGCAAAAAGAATACTTTGCTGTAAGGTACCGTTTTAATAAATTTGTGAACAAGCAGCCTTTACACCTTTACACTCAACTTCTAGGAATTACAGAACATGAGTTTGTGTGTGATCCATCGATGAAATGAACATTTATGCATCCATAGTTCTCAGGATCTACGCTGGAGACTGGTTTCTCAGCCGTGGGTCTCATCACTGGAGAGACGCTACCACATTACTTGAAAATAGAATGACATGAGAGACCAGTGGATGCAGAGCTAGCATGACTTCTCCACACCACAGCAAGGCCACAACTGACAAAAAAGCAAATACCACACAAAATCAAATGGACAGCGGTGTAAATAAAACTTCTCTTGAAGGCGAAGAAGATATGGAGAAAACAAAACAGACAAATCACTCTATTTATTTTACACCAAATGCCAGCAGCCTGTTCAGGTTAGTAGCGGCAGGGCCAGACAATATTGACGAAGCGCCAAATCCAAGGATATTGACACCATCATATAAGCCTGGTAGATTCTCCCTCCTGACAATCTAATTAAAAAACAAACACACCCACAAACATAAAAGGTTGCTGGGGACAATGTTGGAAATAATGCTCTTTAAATTACATGTCACTTCTCTTGCTATAAAAGAACAAATAAGAAAAACTCTCAGTCTCCACTCCGTTCATTTCTAACCGCGGCAGTGAGCGGGAAGTCAAGGGGTCCGTTTCTCAGGAACAGTGATCTAGGCTACATGCGCCAAAAAGCAAAAAATCTACACAAGGCGCAAAACGTGTGGAGAACTGAAAGACGTTGTGCTATACTGTGGCCCGTATAGAATAGGAATGGGAGAGCACTGCTGTGTTTGCTCAACGATTAGTGCTTTAGAATAATCTCCAGGGCTCCTAGAGAGAAGGAGCTGGGGACTCATTCAGCCGTCCGATTCAACAGCCTGAAAAGATTAAACACTCATGCTGAGAAGACAAGCAAATTCAGTCTTGAGAGAGGAATGAGTGTGAGGAGAGGGAGCGTTTTACAACAAGCAGAAAAAGCCAAAAACCTGATACACACTCGAGTCCTGGCATCTAAACACACATGCACAAACTTAACTGTGTATCTGCGAGTGAGGGACTCATACTCACACACATGCATGCTCAATTAGAGCAAGTGTAAAGACTAATCAAAGTGGGCATTTTGGCCGACGGAACTCCTTCATCTTAGTTAAACAGTCCGTACTTCTCTGTTCCCTCTCCGCTTTCAAGTAAATCTTTTGTATTGCCTGTCTTAGCAGGGAGGAGCAAATCCCTAAGTTCAGCTAAATTACTAGGTCCAACCTGAGCGAGATAGTGACCCCATAGCCTTTCTTCACACCTGTTCACCTAAATCTGAGCTTTTTGCGCGGGCACGAGAGAGAGAGAGGAGAAATTTTACTCAGCAGAAGAGCGTCGGAGTTTATGCACCTGTATCACCTCTGTGTCTTATAATACAGAGGCAGATCAATAAAGAATTTCATTATATACAAAGGAGGGGGAAAGAAGAATATCAGTGTAATTTTTTTCTTTCTTTGAGGATGATCAGTTAGGGAAACTCGATGGTATCAGGCAGTGAAGGCTGAACTTGGTTTCTTTTTCCCTCTTGAGAAGTCAGCAGTTCAGCCGCCACAGAGCACATCCCGCTGTTCCTGCCTCAGCTCTCAAGTCTGTGCTGAAAACTGTTGTACAATATGGATAAAATACTGATACAAATGAGTAATATCCTTCAGACAGTTTTAAGTAACTAAATGTGCCACAGGATCTGAAGGATATTAGTAAGTTGTGTGTTGTTAAAAACTTGAACCTGTTGACGAATCTCATTTTAAGATTTGTGGTCACCACATGGGATGCAACATTTACGAGACAGATTACCTGGAATCATTTCACTTCGTTCATATGACGTGATATTTTGTGAAACTGTGCAATGTTTCGCCTAACTTTACTTATTTTAAGCCTAATTTTACTTAACAAGCTTATTTTTCTTTCTACATAGCACTGAAGGAAAAATGAAAGTTGGTGAATTTTTATTTTTTCCACATTCACTTCTGCAAAGGAAAGTTAAAAATCAGCTGAGTCGGAAAGAGCAGGATGGATATATTTAACAACAACTGCACCTTTCATTTTAAGGTCTCTCCTGGTCTTGTTATTTTATTTACTGTTATATGCAATGCCCAAAGTACATGGGAAGAAGTGATAATGCAGACTAGTACTGCATACCTCTATTCTTTTTTTTATATACTGGTGAAGATACTGGGTCATATGGTATTTATATACACATGTATACTTTTTACACTACTGTTCTGTTTCAGTCCCATCAATACAAGTGGATTTGTTTATGAAGCATATTGTTTGTTTTACCTACAATAACCTGTAAAATGTATTGTTTTGTTCCTTAAAAAGAAAAAATGTACTTCTCTTCATTAAAAAAAAAAAAGGCAAATTTAATTTTATTGATTTAACTAACCTGATGCTATAAAATACTTCATCAGGACACTTCTGATCTGATGACAAGTGGCGGTGTTGGATTACCAGGAGACTGCAAATTATAACAAATCCCTCCGTGCTAAGCATTTCCTGTCACTTATGTAATTTTATTAAATTCTGTACTGCATTAGAGGTTCGATAGTTTGACATTTACAAAAGTGCACAATTACATTTGAGTTATCTATCTCACTTTGACCACATGTGTTATAATCTATCAGCCCTGCCAAATGTAAAAAAAAAAAAAAAAAAACTCCAAATGATTATGAAAGACCAAAAAAATGGCACTTAACTATACCTTAACTAGGCACCCTCCAAACTGTCGACTGATGGATGATTTACGGAGTATACCGGGAAACAGATACAGCACTTTGAAATATTGTGCGTATCTCAACAAAATGTGATAATTGCCCCTGAGGTAAATAGTTCAAGTTTTCATATTTTTCAAGTGTTCAGCACTCGGTCTGAGAGTCATACATATATCTACAATCCTGTACTGTTCTGACTGACCAGAGCGCTTCCCTCTTGACTCTGCGAGGCTGTTGCTGGGTTTTAAAGTGGCTACTTGGCGGCGATAAATCCCTGAACTCGCCTTTCCAGCAAGGCTATGAATTTTGATGCGTCTTTGTGTGTGGCAGACATGAGAGAGGAGTGGAGAGCGGGGTTAGAGTGATTAACCACTGCGTTGATGGGGATTTAGTGAGGATCGTGGCTAGTGATGGGTGGCCTATCTCTCTGAGCGCTCTGACAAACCACTGATCCCCAAGAGGGTTCAGCTCAGCTCTGCAGCCCAAAGCATTTTCATTAAGGATGGATTGAGTCTATCTTAACCAGTCCCCCAACACACACCTTCAAAAACACTTCATCAAATGTAGTGTTTTGCTTAGTGATTAGCCTCTTCCAGGCAATGAGAGTGAGACTGATTCCTCTGTTTATAAACCCACCGAGACTCTCCCTTCCGTCAGATTTGCACTACTCTAATATCCATTTAATGAAGTACTTTTTCTGCGATTAGGATACAAAATCTAAATTCCTTTTCAGAAGGAGGTAAAGAAGAAGGGATGGGGTGGCTGGATAGACGGAAGAAGAGATGGTGCTACTGTGCACATATGCTACTGTGTAATGAAACCATGAAAAGCAGCATGTTTTGGCCTGTTGTCTGGGATGCTCGTGACAAAACAGGACAAACACAGAACAGATCAAATAGCTTCTGTTTTCGTGCAACATCTTTGCACATATCCAGCTTCTCCAAAGCCATTTTAACCATAGCACAGTTGGCAGGCTAAATCACGCTCACTCAGAATAAAACAAAATACAGTGAAAATGAATACTATTTTGCCCTTGCACTGTGTAGAGCACAGTGGTACAGTACTGTGTGTGAACACAAGAGAGACGCTGGCCATATTGTGTTGGCTTAAGAGGGGAAATCAGCTGAGAAACAGGCAAGATGCCAACCTCCTCTTCAGTTTTTTTTTCCTTAGCATCTTTGTTGATTTCACGCTTGTCTTACCCTCATCTCTCAAATTCATATGCGGTTATTTCTCATTCTGTTGTAACTCAGTGTCTTCTTCCAAGTTTCTGTTTTGCACTCTCTCTCTATTCTTTTTCAGACCATGATCTTCGCATCAACCCCCCTCCGATATCATTCATTACACCCTCCCTCTTTGTGTGTCTGGTGATCTGAACCCCCCTAACATCTTGCTGTGTCCTCACAGTCTAATAAGGCGGCAATCCACACAAGCTGTCAGTTGATACAAGCATCCGTAAAAGGACAAAAGCAGAAAAACATGAGGGGAAAGAGGACAGCTAAAAATAAAGCCTCAGCTGTCAGGGTGAAAATTTGATGAGGGTTTTGATAAAATTACATCGACATGGTTATAAAAGCCTTAGCCTCCATGGTAAACACTGGGGAAAAAAAATGCATCGGTTTTTGCTGCAAATTGGCACATCACAAGTGATATGATAGTGCACCGACAAATAAAGTGCCAGGCAAATGGGCAACATGTTTTACATATAAATGTGAATTATGCCCATAACTAATGTATTCAATTTGAATTTATTCTGATTAAACGAGCTCACCTTGAGATTTTTCTTTTTTAAACACTGTAGAGTATTGAGCTTGTTTGACTTGTATTTACCAGGGTACGATTGAGCCTTCTGTAATTATAATTTCTTAATATTGCCTATGCTTCCAGCTCATAAGGGATTATTGTTTTTCTTTAAATTCAAATAAAATATTAAGCTAAAATGCGGTGAAATTAGAGAGACACTGGAACACAGACTAAATAATTGTGAGTACCATAACTGCAGTCCAGTCTGGAAAAGATGAGACTAAGCACATAATTGTGTTTCAAATTCCCATCACCTTCTTAATAAAGAAAGAGAAATGCCATATCTCCCTTGACAGAGAATGAATAACAATATACTTGGTATGTGTTCCTTCTTCATGTTATTTCAAGAAAAGAAAACAAAAGAAAAAAAACGGGGGTGTACAGATCACATGAAGCAAAGATGACTTCAGTGCTAAAGAAAAGAGTGTCTGTAACAGTAGTACCACATATCTTTAACCTCTTCAAAATTAGGGTTGCAAATGTAAAAGTGCCAAGAAAAACACTTCTGTGACATATTACAATACCTGCAGTAAATTAAAAAATGTTCATGTGAGGATGTGAGGCCCTCAACAATTTCACGGCTTACTCACATCTCTGGCTTTGCCATAGAAGGCCTCTTGAGATGCTGCATCCAAAGAGCCAATGAAGAACATTGGGTGGGTCTCACCGTACCTGTGGGACACAACAGGCAAACGGCTCATAAACACATTGTTACTTTCCAACCTCACGTGATTTTAGTGCTCTTACACTTCACTCACCTCGAAGAAAATTCGTCAGTAAAGTGAAGTAAGGCATCAGTGTCATTTTGACTATTCTCTGGCACTGCAAAAGAAAAATACTTTTGTGGTCAAGCTTCAGATGTGTTGTGATGCATTATGACCGTATTTTCAGAGCTATAAATCAGCCCTGAGCAAACGCCTTCGCTTTACGTACTCATAGGTGATCTTGGGCAGTTAGAGGAGCTCATTCCAAACAGCTCTGAATCGTCCATCCCGAACTCTGATGGATCTTCGAAATCTTCACCTTCACTGTCGCTAATCATCATGACATCTGCACACTGTGAACGATCGGTATGGAAAATTTGATTTGGCAGAAACTTTTTTGTTTTCACTTTACATCAGCTAGTATTTACACAGAGTCCATTGAGAATGGTTGTGAACAACGATTTGTTTTGCTGGAAGCACTTTATCCAAGACTGCAGTCAAGTGAGTAGATTCAGACATAAGAACAGTGCAGGTTACCGACTGAGAAATACATTTAAAAAAAATTATTACAGATTTATCTTCAATAAACTGACTTTTGGATGAAGAACATACAATATAAATGCATAATGTAAAATATGGAACGCAGAATGAAGACTATCAAATAGCTTCTGCAATTAAAAAAACAAAAACAAAACAAATGTCACTACATTTAAACCTGGACACACTGAAGCAATAACATACAAGTGCTATGTTAACAAAATAAATCAATTCGCGAAACACACGCACACAACATAAATGAGCAGTATAATACAGCTAACCGGCTAGCATTAGCAATCAGAGAGTGAGACAAATTAAACAGCAGAAGTTCAGTACAACTTTGACAATACTGGGCCTCAACTACCTAACCAGATATAATAAGGGCTTCATACAACATGGATCTGTTAATCACAACCAACGTATGTGGCAAAAAAAATAAAAATCACCAACACATGCAGTGTGGATGAGAAGCAGCCCTGATGCAGCATGTGCTTTTCACTCAGCATGCATCAAGCCTCAACATTACTAGGCCCCCACACTGCTAATAATGAGCTGTTCAATATGGTGCTCTGATAAATTTAAACTTTGCAGTAATGTAGCAGAATATTATGCAACAAGGTACCCACATTAAAATTAGTATACAGCTCCAAAAAGTGTTATAAAATTAACACAAGCTTATATACCTCTTCTCCGGGGGGCTCCTGGGCGATTGCTGGTGAGGACCTTCGACAAACACTGAGATGATGGCAGGGAAAGCTGATTCCGGAAAGCGCTAGTGTCATCTAAAAACAAACAAAACAAAAAACAAAAAAGAACAATATTACATTTCTGCACTGTGGCAAATGGTTAATGGATTAATTTGACACTTTGTATTTCCATTATGCTAACTGGCCCAACACCAGCCAGGTTAAGAAAATTGGTAAATGCAGCTTATTACCAATTAAAAACTGAGGTCTATTGAGAGAAAAAAAAACATGACCTTTACAACAGTGTATTTAACAGTTCATCATCGATAGATTTGCAAACACTTTCAGCCGATTGAAATGTGTTAAACAAATGGGCAGCAGAAGCAAAGCCTGTATCACAGGAAACTTTAGGATGTTTGAACAAAGGCTTGCTCATTTCTCTAATGAGGGCAGCTCTTGACGAGGTTTTTGTACACCTGCAGTCACCATTAGTGTGGTGGCGGTTTATGGTAAAAGAACACCTGACTAATGAGCTCTAAAATCCAAAGCCAGGACTGAAAATGTCAGTGTTCAGCAGGGACTCATTACAGCTGGTGTCTCCTTGCTCAGACCCGAGGGGATATCAACTATATAAGCAAAGCTGTTGCAGAGTGTATAGAATGAAACGAAAGATGACTTTATCAAAAAGAGGTGGTGTAGCTCAATCACAACAATTTCAGACCATTTAATATTTTCTCCCACATCTTTGCGAGAGTGCACGCACAAACAAATATCTAACACTCTTTCACGGACATCAATGTCATATATATAATATTAATATAATAATAATTACTATATGATGCCACCGCAAACTGAACAGCCTCTGAAGACTTTCAGCAAATCTTACCTTTGTAAAAAGGAGAATTCATAGCAGAATTTAAAAAAAAAAAGCAAACCAAAAAAAGCATGAGAACTGTTAAACTGGATTACATTAGATAAAGCCAGAAAGTGTGAAAGTTGATGCTTCCTCAAAATAAAGAACCTTGTCCAGTCCTGTCAACAAACACTATTACAAAGCAGGACAAGCAATTATCTACCCGTGACTGCCTGAATATACTGATACTTCACAATAATGCCACAATGCACTCAATTCACTTGCATGCTATTTGTTAGGATCCAAGCAGAAAGCCCAGATGCAAAGACTTTTCTGGGAGACTGAACTTCTAAACAGCGGGGCTGAGGAAGGGCAGGCAAGCTGGGTGTGATAAGAGGCAGAGAAGCTGCTTGTCTCCTGCAGAGGTCCTGTGATCTGCCCCATTGTCAGGTGCTAAGACACACAAAGAGCAGCTGGACATGAGTGAATCAGGAGACGATTATACGCAACGCCAGTTGAATCTGAAAAGAGCTACACATTCGAGAGAGAGAGAGTTTCTCTCTGTGTTTCTCTGAGACTAGAGCGGTTCCTCTGACTGGCCTCAGTCTCTGCAGCATTAAACCTTGTCAGCAACATGACTCACTTGTATAATGCTGCCTATCTTGCACTAATAAGAGCCAAATACCTGACATGTTAACCCACTGTTTCATGAAACAAACACAAAAACAGCCAAACCAAGTACATATTTGTACAAAATGCTTTTAAGAATTGTGACAATCTGCAAGCATATATGCAGATTTAGTGTCTTTCTCCAACAAAACCAGAAACCTTTGATTAAAAAAATTTGTGGATGTCGAGGTGCATTTTTTTGTTCTGCGCTAATCATTTCACAAAATGTCACATATCACTTAAAAATTACTTTCAATGTATGGCTTGTTTGAATTATTTCTATCATCTCAAAAACATCTTTTTTCTTTTGCAGACATTGTTTTAAATTTGTACGCACAATCTACCTAAATATTGATTGAGATGCCGATATAGAGTTTACTGTGATGAAAGGAATTTATTCATATAATCCAAAAAATCAAATCTTCAAATGCTCTTGGTAATTTGTGTGAACGGATTTCCAACTATATGATCCGTTTACATATTGATTTCTGGAAAAGTACCTTTGCCTTAACGATTCGTGGCAGGCAAACAGACCATTTATTACAGGCGTCAAAACGTTGACTGAGAATATACTGAAACCGGTTGTAATATTGAACACTGTGTTTCGAATTTCCGACTTCCCAGCAACAAAGGAGAGGATATATGAGAAACCCAGTCCCTCCCCTGACAAATCTGCTAAGTGTCAGATCTTGATGAGTATTCAACCTCCATGTTGTCTTCAGCACAGAAAACTGTTTTGAAAAAGTAGTGGCAAAAACTGCCACGCAATACTGAAACCACCCAAACCAAGAGTGACAGCAGTGATGAGGAGCTACAGCAGCGCTATATGCAAAAGGAGACGACGTCCTCCTCACTGCTAAGGCTTAACAGGCAAGACTTTAGACTTTCAGTGAATCCACAGACAAACACACAAAAGCAGAAAAATCAGCTCCCACTTTCAGTTAATGAAAATTAAGTCTCCAATGTTAAATTCAGGCTTAAAATATTCACTAACGGGTCAGGTTAGGGCAGACTGAGTTCACTGTGTGCCATTTTCTCTTCCTGTATCCCAGCAATGATGTGAACTTGTTTGCTGTCCCCTGTTCTTTCTCTTCCTGTCGCTATCCTCTAACCCCAACTGGTTCAAACTGAAAGCAGACACCTGAGTATGGATCTGTAGGAGGTTTGGTCATGAGAGAAGGGAGTTCTCCCCTCCTCTGTCACCTTGCTAAAGTGGGATTGTTTGGGGGATTTTTTTTTTTTTTGTTTGTCATTAGAGGCCGTTGCTGTAATTGGCAGAATCTAAAAAAAAGAAGAAAAAAAAGCTTTAAACAAATTGAAGAAACAAGAGATTATAGAAAAGACACACTGCAACTGTTGTGTATTAATACTTAGTTGCAAGTGGAGTTTTCTCAATCACAAGTATGTCACAGCAAGGCAAGCTGAGTATCCCAGGAACACCTACAAAGAACACTTAGCTGAATTGGCTTGTCATTGCACATGTAACTCAACTCCAACTGGTTTAGTGCTGCAAAAGTTATTTGTTAAATGTGCTTCTCATAACAGTAAACTGACTTCACAAAGGGAAGTATCAAAGCTATAATTTAAACTGTTATTTAGCAATATTTATTAAATAAATACCAACTGTCACTGAACAGAAAAAGGTTCGACCACTGAAGACATGATGCATGGCAGGCCTGAAAGTACACTTCACACAGATTTGTATGTATTGAGCCAAAAAAAAGGCAGACTAAGCTTGAAGGGTGTGAAGTAATGGGCTCAGGTCTATTCTGCTCATCTGCAATCGAGTGGCAATCAAACGTGAGAATCTCAAAAACCACTGCCAAGAGAATCCCTGTAAAGCCTTTACCCCCACCATTCACAATGAGAGATTTTGTTGGAGGACCTAATAAGTGTATAAATAAAGTTGATCACTTCCCTTGTCAAAGACAGCCTGGAGGGTTTGGGCTGACATGGATGCAAGGAGGGGAGGTGAATAGAAGTGGGGGTGGGGGGGGAGTGGGTTGAGTGCCTCACAGTCCTTTTCCTTGCTTTGACCCAGTGGCTTCTCCCGATGTTGAAGTACACAAGTGCAGCTTGGCGGCTCAGTGGTAAAACGTGGAAACAAGGTTGAAGCGCCGCAGGGCACGGGGTCTGGGGGGGTGTCCCCCACAGGTCCCCCCCTCCCTCAAAAGACCCTTTACCACATCTCCACACAAAAGGAACTGGCTCCTCTTTTTTGGATTCTTTTAATTAACACTTGCATTGAGGCTCGAGGCATTCACGGGCCGATACAGGGAAAGAATTTTCTCTCTCCTTCCACCCCCTCCTTTCCTCTTCCCCTTCAACCCTTTTTTCCTCTTCTCTACCCTTCTTTCTCTCCCTTCCTCTCCCTTCATTCTTTCTGTGTTTCATTTTTTCTTTTCTGGTGTAGGCAGTGTTTGGATTAGGTGTCTGGCTGTGAGTGTGAGATAATTACCACTGACAGCTGCAGTGAAGGCAACCAAAACCACAGTATACTACCTTACTCCACTGTGCCATTTATGAAGAGATTGAAGAACAGAGAAACTTGGGTGGGGGAATTAAAGAATTATAAAATTAAAAAAAAAAAAAATGTCAGAAAAATGAACTGAACTGAGGCAATGATATAGACAGGAAAGTGTGTAAACATGTTGAAAACTAAATTCAGACAGGAAAATAAAGAAGAAGAGCTGGGTTACTTGGTCCAGGCTACCTTGAGTGAGCCAAGCTGCTGATAAGTGCAAAGCTAGAAACTAATAAATGACTGCTGGGATCAGCAGGATGCCTAACAGTAGGAAAAGTGGTATCATCTCTCCAACATAGTGTTGTACTTCTATGCTCACACACAGTGGGGAGTCAAACTCATGCTCGTCCTTCAATTAAATAGAAGCGCTGACACTGATGAGTCAATTTCCTTTGTCAAGAAAAAAGTCCAGACTCTAAATCATACTGAATACCCAGAAGTGAGTGAAAAGCAGCCCTTTGAAAGGATACTTCTTTCAGAGAAGTGTATAAAACTAAACACAACCATGATAGACACGTTTACAACTTCAATAAAGTCATGAACGGAATAGATTATAAAAATTCATGAGTGGTAGGGCTGCGATAGGCTAGCCCTAAACCTTTAAAATGACACACACACACACACACATATATATATATATATATATATATATATATATATATATATATATAAAATAATTTTCACAAAAGACATTTAAAACAGTTAAAAGACTGCCACAGACTACATTAGTCCATACTGGACAGACAATACGAATAGCCAATGATGATGAGAGCCACTTCACGCTGAGCCAATCCTGTGGCTGGAACACAGCCATGCTAAGTTAGCACACAGTACAGTAGCAGCTAGTCACAGCACATGTTAATGTTTGTACTGCTGCAGGTATGTACCACAGTAGTGGAGTGACCACCCATATTGGGACACACGGTGCCCCAATCCTTCATCCAGCATCCCTCAAACTGAGACCACACCTCATCCAACAATGACCAAGCACAAACAAATTGCCCAAAACCTGGCCAAACAGCAGCTAGGCTATCAGCCCTGAGTAAACTGCACACACCAAACAACATAGAGCGATAGTCCAAAAAGGTTCATTGGTCTTCCAAGTTATAATCCAAAACAAAGGTTCTTTTCCAAAGACCAGAGAGGTATTTTATTATTTACCTGACGGTTTCGGCAGCTGTCAGCTGTCTTCTTCAGAGTGTCACGTGATGTTGTTGTGACGTATCTTGTCAGCTGATTTATACAGGTTTTGGCACCAAAGGGGGGGTAGTAAATGTACAGTACGCTTTGACATATGAATGGACTTCAGCATAATTTCGTTGTTTCGCTGACGGTGATGAAACCATTGCCCGTAAGTCTCATGGGCCAGAAAGGAGCAGTTTTGTGTTTTTTGGTGCAAGTACACTGTTATAAGTCGCCATGGCAAGCACATATCTCACGTTTACAGAATCGGTATCAAATTATCTCCACCTAAGGTCAGATCCAGTCTTCCAAAACTTTCTTTCTCCCACTCTTAATTATTTACCATATTTTCAACACTTTTTCCCGCTCACTGCCATTGTCTGAAATGTTTGTGAGTATGGGTGGAAACACTAACCAAGAAACGGGGGAGTGGATGTGTCCTGGAAATGGACAAACTAATCAGGAGGGGTGGATACAACCAGCAAAGCAAGCCCCAATAAGGGACTAGACTGATGAGATTTGCTCAAATTCACAGAAAAACAAGTCCAAAGTTGCTTGTAATAAGCAGACTTGGCAACACTGGCAGGCGGGACGCGATCCCAGCCCCCAGGGCGGTAGAAAAGAGATCAGAACACAGCGCATTCTGGACAGAGTGGGATAGGTGGCCACCGCAGCAGAACGACACCGCTGAACAAGGGGGAAAAAAAACAAACTGAAAATGAGTACTGATCCCAGAAAACAAATATTTCCATTTTTAAATTCTACTTCGGAGTAACAGGGAACATTCAAAATGGACAAAATCACTGATTTGTTTTACATATAGGTGGGTAGATGGATAGACATTGACAGACATGAAAAGAATTACTGCTATTTTTCCCCATATTTGATGGCAATTTTAGAACGTGTGACAGTTTAGTATGTATGCTGTATGGCGGGACGATTTTGAAATCTATGATCTATCAACATTTTCCTAAAATTCAATATCAAAAAATACAAAATCATATATAGTTTTTTTGCATTAAAATGTTAGTTTTGAGAGTTGACACATTTCTCACCTGCCTGCAGTTTCTTTCACTCTAATGCGAGCTGTACTCACAGCCCTGCCCCTCCCTGCACGCTCGCCATACACACGTCTCAACATTGGCGATACATACATGACGGGCAAAAATGAGGTGCCTGCTGCTTTTAAGTGATGGGCAAATAATGGATCCTTGATCAGCACACATATTAGCCGACTGCACAAGTCCATCCAAAAGCGCTTTACAGAGAGAAATGTTGAACGGGGGTCGGGGGGGGGGGGACGCAAAAAACGTGTCAACTAAAAGTTCCATCGTCTCCGGTGCTGTGCGCCTCTGATGGGAGGGAAGGTTTCTTTCATCCTTTCTGTCATTGTGGTCCGCTCTGCCAAACCTATGGTCTGTGGGTCAAACCCGGGACAGCAGATGGTCCCGTCGGGGATATGAGATGAGATTACTGCACATACAGCTCAGTTATTGTTGCATTTTTACTTTCACAGGATTGAAAGAGACATTTCACTGTATTTTACTGTGAAATGTGAGGGGGGAAAAAAAGGGTTGTGTGTCTTTTTATGCACTGTATGTAAACTTCTGGTTTCAAGTATAATTCACTAGACATAATTAATAATTGACCCTGCAAAGTTATTATGCAATAACTCACAGTGCAATAAATAAGAATTTCCACCATGGATTAATTAGGATTTTTTATTCTATTATCACATATTGCATGTTCATCTGATCTTTGTCACCTCCAGCATAATGACAAAAAGTAATGATAGGACAACAGTTGAAGTTAGAAACTTTTTTGATAAATCAGTTAAGAACTACACAATCTCAAATGCAAATTATTGGTATGACCTCTGAACTAAAATGCGTTTGACAGGCCAACACGGTCCTGAATGTCACCTCAAGGATTCCAGTTGTGCCAATGAGGGACTCTGAATGAGTTTGCGAATTGAGTCATGTTGCTACGGAAACCACTCCCCCCCCCCACCCCCTCAATAAACCCCTAGTTTCACAGGCTCTTTTCAGGTAGAGAAGGATTGCATTAATACCGGCTGGGAAATGGAGGGAGGCTGCCCTACAAGGCAAGGCACCTCAGAGGCTCGGCGGCATTAATACATTAGCAAACACCATGAAACACTGCATAAATGTCAGCAATTACTGGCGAGAAGGAGGGATGGGCGGTGGTGGAGGGAAGGGGAGAGGAGGGGATGTAATAAGGATGTCCCACTGGCTGTCAATCACTCCGACAGATGTGTAGGATGGACTGTCAATCAAAACCTCTCCAATGAAGTGAGGCCTATCTGGAAACTGTTTATGCTAAAGTGTATTGACTAAGGAGAAGCACCCGGAGGAGACGAGGAATGAGCCTCGATCGGGCACACTTCCAACAAGGGAAAGTTAATATCCCGATGGCCCCTGAAATCAGCTGTTGTAAAGACCTCTGTCATTACGATGAGCAGTGTTCACAGCAGATTTGCCAAAGCCACAAGAATCAGGAGGAATTTGAAGGCAGTGCTAGAGCTTGGTATTTGCAAATAATGCCAGAGTATTTGTCCTAATCTACTTGGAGTAAAATGAATTTCATTGAGTTATAACTATAGCAAAGCCCAACATACTTTTTCTCTGACTAGAAACTTTTTCCAGTCCTCAAAAGACTGTTTGATTATAATACTGTAAACCTGTAGACAATTAAAACAAATGCTAATCCAAACATTTACCCTCCCACCCCAAAAAAACAGGATGCCTACTGCTCCCAATTACCCACAGCTTGGCTACGAGGGCGAATATTAGAGACTGCATAATGATGGATCTATAAGGAATACTGCTGACAAAAACATGAAAAAAGGTTTTTAAAAATCGTACCAATGTCCAGTAAAAGACATCTGCAGTTTTGACAAACTAAAGGGACTGAAACATTATGATGCTGCTTTCCAGTTATCTTCAGTGCTGTAAAATGCAGCACTAGAATCTCAATTTCTGAGGAAAAAACAGATTTCCGGTAGTTTTTTCTTTCTACATTTTCTCAACATTGCAACTCAGACAGCAATACCAATCATAAATTAAAATATCACACCATGCTTCATTCACAAGAACAGTATAAATTAATAGATGCAGGCAACACAGTGGCACAGCTAGATGTAGGAGTCAGACAGAAGAAAACCTTATAGGTACAATAGAACAACAGTAAAACACAGTTTATGTGAATCTCACAATGCATGAATCCATCTTGAAAACTCAACTTGGGATTCCTAAAACTTCTCCTAGCATATTCCCAGGATTTTGATGTAAAAGGAGCAAGTGTTTATTATCTCAATTCTTCAACAACAAAAAAAAAAAACGGCTCCGATTTTCAGGCCCTTGTTCAGGAAAAAGGCAACATTAGAATATTAAGAACAAAAAAAAAAGGAAACCTATGAATTTATCCATATCAGCAACTATATGGCCATAAAACTTTGTCTAAATGCATTTATTACACCCACATAACCGTGCACAAAGCTCCGTAAAAACAAAGGTTTTTAAAAGATTTGAAACATCTGATAAACCAGTTCTATGTCATCTGCCTGCTCGGAATGAGCATCACCTCTCATTGCTTTTTTGTGCTTCATCCACTTCCTTTAACACTCTAGCTTCCCTCATCTTTCTCCACATACAATAACAGCACACTGAAGAAAGTGATCCGTTGTTTACTGTCATTTGAGCATCATATGTTCTAATATGTCCTGATCTAATTTCTACTGTCCGTACAGCTTGGAGTAACTCGGAGCACAATAAACAATGAAACACATTGTGTGGACTGTTCCGGGGGAAACGACACACAACTACTAGTTTATCTGAAAGGTGAGAATTTCTTTCTGACCAAGTTTTTTCTTACACTCTAACAATACACAACAATCACACTAATATCTCATCAACCTGAATAACTTTCTCAGAATTTAAGAATATGTTGCATCACTGTATTTGTGATCATAATTTAAACCAAAGCTATTACCATCTCATCTGCAAATTCTGCAACTAACACACGCATTGAGAAAAATGAAATAAGTCTTCCAAACTGACCAAGAACTCAATTCAAACTGTGTCAGTTGCATAGATTTCAGAATTCACTGTATAAGACACCGCTCAGTTACTGTGGTGAATTATCACTAACCCTAACACAAGCACATCTGAAATGTAAATAGGCACACAAATGTAAATGCACAGGTAAACATAAGAGATATCACACACTTGAAGGCAAAGCAGAGTTAAGTAGTAATCGATTCCACTCTGAGTGGGATAGTGTGCAGAGCTAAACATAATCTGGGGCCTCTGGCTGCCATGTTTATTGGCCCAAACCCCGGGAGATGAGACTCAGCTAATGAGCTAGACACTAACACTGGCTCCCTACCCGCCTGCTAGGCCAGCCAAGCCCCGGGCTTTCTCTGTTAATACCTTCAGACGTTTCAATAAGAGGGCTATGGCGAGTGCAGAGGCCATTATTACATTTCTGTCTCTTCTCTATGCTTTTTAATATCTCTTCAACCAGGAAACACAGACACTGCAGATGTGTGTTAGCTGAGGGCTGACTGGCCCCATGACGCCACAATGAGCTGAAATCTATTCATGACTCCTGGCCGTTATTTCCACAGCTACCTAAGGAGGAAAGCAAAGGCCCACTAAGAATCAGCACACAAAATGTACAGATAATGCAAACACTAAATGTAATCCTTCAACATCTCAACATTAAACTGAATATTCAACAGTGAACATTTACAATCAATCTTTCCTCTTGCGGTCTTTTTTGAGCTGAGGAACCATAATCTTTAATCTCAATTCACAGCAAATTGATACACTTAATATACTGAACACTTGTAAAATGTGGTTTTCCTTATTCCTCGTTCAATGACAAGCAGACTGCAAGGCTGCGGTGGTCCCGGTGCCGAACAGTAAATCATTTGGTACAGAAAAGCAGAAGCTTGTTCATGGAAAAGGGGTCAGTCATTGCACCACATGCCCACAATGAGCTCTCAGCTTTGCAGTAAGATTTGTATTTTCTGTTGCATTGCCAGGGTGTTTACTGATCACATAATTGGAAGTCTACAAAGATAATGCTAACAATGGTAAATCTGCATCATAGCAGTATGGTTTGTTTGGTGGTTACTGGCTTTACAATTGGCTGCTCTGAGCTGTGATGGAACAAAATAAAGCAAACAATCTTCTGTGGAGTAAAAGGATACATAACCTTTTGTGCACAACAATGGGTGTGATGTTGTTGCCTTCACTGCTAATCTTGAAAGCTTTACTTTGAGCCATAAAAACAGGTGCAGTTATTGTCATTTCAGGTTTCTGAAATTTGAATAATGGGACACAGACAAATCATGGGCTAAAGTCAAAGACACTGTATCCACCGGCACAGGATATAAAATAACCGTTTATCCTTATTAGTCAATCATGCACTGCCCTTGTACCCAATTCCAGCATCCAAAGCATACTAAAGTATGAAAATGAAGAAACAATATCACCATCAATGTTCTAAACCAAAAAATGGTCACATAGCTCTAACAAGGCTGTTAGGGACGGACTAACAGGAATGTGTGTGCAACAGCTTCCCAATGTAGCATGATAAACCATGCCAAACAATTAGCATGGGAACACATATGCTGTCAAAGAAGGGCTGGGACAAAAGGGGTCAGAGGTTCCTGAAGGTTCTGGATAAGGGCCGCCTCTGATCAGCTTGACTGTGTGTGGGGTGAATGGATGGGAAGAGCAACCCCTGGACAGGAAAGGTCAGCGGGACTCAATGATGTGAGCTTTAATGTCCACAGATAAGGGGCACAGGATGGAACTGCCTTTGACATCTTAATTAGCTCCAACATCTTACTTTCATGCTTCTGACAGATGGTTTCAACATGGATCCCACCGAGTGAAACTGTTTCAAATGTAACTTATTTCAATAATGCAAACTACTAACCTCTGAAACATGCACTTGAAGCTGTGACTAATTTTTCAGGACATTAAAACCACAAATTTTTATTCCTCCAAAACGCATCATATATAATTTGCATTTAAGCTACAAAGACAAATTAAGACTTTAAATTGTTTACAGTATATATGTGAAATTTTTGCGTATAAAACTTACTGAATCATCGGATGCTGATGCAGGCCAACCCTCCCACTGCTGATGCCGTACTGGGATGTTGGTCAAGTCTGAAACATTTCTTTTCACCTGCAAAAGGGAAAACATTACAACCTGTTACCCCAAAAAGCTGAACAGCAACCATACTGGGTCAGTAGTCTGGGCAACACACAGAGAGAGCGAGAGAGAGAGAGAGAGAGAGAGAGAGAGAGAGAGAGAGAGAGAGAGAGAGAGAGAGAGAGAGAGAGAGAGAGAGAGAGAGAGAGAGAGAGAAAACAATAACAAAAAATAAAAAATACAAACAAAAAGCTCAACTATGACTCTAAACGAAGAGCTTAAAACTACGCTAAATTTAGGGTTGGAAAGTATTTCTTTGAGGGCTTGAATACAGTAAACACAATGTGTTAAATTTCTACAGCTTTCTTTCATTCAGATGCATGAAGGAAAAACAAGAAAGGAGGCCCAGAATGAAGGAGGACTTCAGTCAAAAGGATAGAAGAGGAGAAAAAAAATATGAAAAGACAGCCAGTGTTATCAGCATTCTTCAGATGCCACAGCTAATTCCCAGCAACAACAGCTCCACACTCTGAAATGAACAGTATTTCTCTTCTCCCATTCATGCGCGGACGCTGCATCTACATCACTTAATAACATTCCTCGCTTTTAAACAGTTAGCAGCTGGCGGTGCCTGTCCTACCAAACGCCGTGTTACACCGTCCAGTGGGTTGTTGGTTTAAAGCCCTAACGCCAGCCTGATGTGCGCCCGTCCAGGTTGATCAAAGCCCCGTCGGCGTCTGAGTGCTGGCGGCCGTGGATTCTGGCGCATTTGGTCGGCAGAAATCTGCCATTCAGACCCGCAGGGCTGGACACTGATGCTGAGAAAACTATCTATTGTAGAGCAAATATCCCTCAAATATACAAGACAAATCCCGTCTTTTGTAAAACGCACTGAGAAGAGATGGATCCTTGGATATGTTCAGGGCTGCTCGTCGGAGTGGTGGAAACTTAAAGAATGCTACAAATGCAAAGTCAACGCCAATCTTAAAGCAGGAAAGTGTGTGCAAAACACCGGACTGCAACGACTGAAGGGAAAGACTTTAGTTGGCTGCTTATACCTCTGTACTTCTTAACACTGCACATCCAGATGCATGATATATTCTAGCTTGTGTAGCTGTCTGAAAATACGGAGAAAATTCCTTTAAAATGTAATGAGTTAATTTTTTTTTAATATATATATATATATATATATATATATCATGGAAACAGAAATCATATTCTATTTGTGCCCGACCAAGCGGCGCAAAGCAATTCGCAGTACAAACAAGTCGAGGAAAAAAATAAGAAGGAACAATAATGAATGAGTGGCACAACCATTCTTTGTCTTTCTATCATAAATCCCACACCACACGGCTCAGTGCCTATCCTTATGAAGAGAGGCTATGGCCAGGATAGCAGACTGGGGTCAAAGCGGGTGGCCAGTGTTATTACAGAGTGTAATATCTATGTTTGACCAGCCAGACTACAGGGATTTGACTGACCGGCTGGCCGGCCGATGAATAGAGGGGAAAAGGGAGGAAAGGAGAGGCATAAACACTAGTAATGAAGAGGCTGCAGTCAGAGGTTAAAGCAGCATCAGAGAAACAACAAACTAACGCCCACCACAGAGAGAGTGAAGGTGAGAGGTGGAGGAGAAGGAGGAGGAGGAGAGCAGAGGAGGACAGCAAAAGACACCTGGCAGAAGACAATCTGATCTTACCACAGAAAGAAAACACAGCGACACAGCAAGCCTGTGCACCTGAAACTACACCACCCGAGTCTCCGGGCAGTCATCCAGCCCTCTGTGACACATGAATATGCTGCTTTTATTAGACTCTGATAAGGGCATGTGAAAAACAAATAGAGTATGTGTGGAACACAAAGCAGACCAAGTTCAAGGTGACACACGAGCTTTCCTTAAATTAACCAGGTAGCTGAAATGTTTGTTGCAGCCTTAGTTACAAAAGCATTGCATGTTGGCCACAGCAGCCGTCACACAGTACTGTCTAATGCTGCCCCCTATCTACCACAACAGCCATTTCAGTAATACCTTTGACTCCAACAATTACAAGAAATCACTGACTCCTTGTAACATGTTCTAAATCGTGATGAACCCTCAGAAAAATACAGACAAAAATTGTTCCACCTTTCAAATCAAAATAGTTCTATTATAATATGATACTAGAATGCATGGCTTAATAAATAGAACTCCAGTAAATGACAGATAGCATCCATTACCTGACTTGAAAATAAAGCAGCTAAAATGCGAAGCAAAAGCTTTTAACAGAGTGGTAAATGATTTTGACCCAAATCTAATAAATCAGTGCTGTTAGGATGTACACGCCAGTTATACATAACATTAGCTGGACTGGTAGTGGAGCTGAGCTGCTGGGCACTACGCCTCACAGCAAAATTAATGATCCAATCATTGTAAATGCCAATTGCCTGTAATCCCTGACTGGAAGCAAATCAAAGAAACGGAAAGGTTTCCGTTAAACAGTCACAAGCGCTCTCTCTCCTGCTCTTTCTTCATCTCCCCTAGGCACCAGATGCCTTTCTTTCACTCCCTTTTCGATCCAACCTTCCTTTTCTCAGCTCTGTATCCCTGTCTGCATTTGGGTCCTATATGTCTCCCAGCTGCGGAGCAGGGATGGGGCCCAGGCCCAGCCCTGGGGGGCAGTAGACGAGGGAAATCCCAAGGACAACTGGTCTGGTCACGGACAACTCAGGACCCAGCAGCCATTCCTATTCTACCCTCTACTTCCCTGGCAAACATTTGCTCTCCAGCTTAGCTCAGAAGCTAGCCAGCAACTTACCCCCACACTCTTGTCTGGTAATGCCAATCAGAGTCTACCCAGGCTTGAGCTCCAGAGAAGTAGAAGAAAGAAGGTGGAAAAGAGACACAGGGAGAGAGAGATTGAGAAAGAAGGAATAGAAAGGGAGGGGTAAGGGCAGTTCCCTTAGAGCCACAAGGCAAAGCCAGAGTCTTTGGCAAAGACAAACAAGAAGAGAAGACTCCATCCCTATTGATATGCACAAGCAGGGACCATCGGTTAGTCTTGAGCTAAGACAAAAGGGAGAAAAGAGAGAAAAAGGTGCTCTGTAGTGGAGTCCATATGTGTGAGTGGACACAGTATGAGCAGAAAAGAGAGTCAGTCAGGCTGAATATGGTGTTACTTCTTTGTTGCATTCTTAAGTCTTTCTATGTCGACAAAAATGAGTTCTTGTGCTTATGGGAGCCATGTATTATTGTATTTATGTCAAAATGTTTTAATCGAATTCCTCATCCCATCCTTACAAAGCATTTTCACCTAGATTATCCATCACCACTACTCTCACTCCGATGACTGCACTTGCACCTGTAGCTGGCAATTGAACTTTTCTAAGACACCCTGGCATGGGGTTATACACAAGACATATGTAGGTTAAAGTTGTGGGTCTCATTTTCACTGCAGGGGTTCCTTGAGTTGCCTAAAGACAAGCATATGTAAGGAAAAGACCACGACATGCGGGCCTGTTTAAGCCCACATTGTCCTTTCTCCATCCCCTATCGCCTCTTACAGCACCCCCACCAAGCCAACAGTCCTTTGCCTCCTTTCTGTGTCCATGGTTCCCCCCTCCCACACCGCAGGGACCCCTCCCTAGTGTTTGTAATCCCAGCAGAAACACTTAAGGTTCACAGTGGGTGCTCATCAAAACCATCTGCCTGAGAAGAGAGTGAGGGAGAAAGGAGGGATGACGGAGAGGGGGGAGAAGAAAAAAAAGTAAAAAGGAAAGAATGAGACCGAAGTCCAGGGAGGCAAGTTGCCTCCAGTTCAAATGCTGGTTTTACTAATCTGTTCAATTAGCACCATTACAAGCTCTGCTAGTAGCCCGATTATTATTAGCGTAATCTTCACCAGCAGGGGAAAAAAAAAAGCATGCACTTAAACCACAGTAGCTGCAGCTATCAAGAAAAAAAATGGGTATAAGATACAAAAAAGGATGATTTAACAGTAAATAAAAACATCCAAGTGAACTCTGGGTTTGACAACAAATAAAAACTGAAATATCTACAAATTCAGCATGTTTAGTGCAAAAGATGATTATTCAATTTACAAGTAGGATGATTAACTATCACACCTGATCACTTTGGAGTGTGTGTGTTCTCTCTACCTGCGAAAGCAAGCTACACACTATGAATAATAAATGGTGCATGCTCAGGTCTCTCTCTGCAGTGGCAGGGCTGTAGGGCAATAATGTTTTGGTGTGTGTGGGAGAGTGCTGATTTGAACTCATACGGGCCCAAACATTGACACAGACGCACATGCTTACTCATCTACATAGGCAAGCAAGCACACATTTATATTTTCATGCTCCTTAACCTTTAATCCATTTGCAGCTGCGATAGTAATAACCAATAGATAGAGAGGTGCACTGCCTTCATACTGGGTTCAGAATGAGTATCTATAAATATTTCATAGGCTGCCAAATCTACTGTTTAGATTAAGATGAAGAAAATGAATGGACTCTTTCGATTTCCATTGCTCCCGCATGCTTAGATCAAACAATGTTCAGTCATTTAAACTGCCTTCGAGACTGCTGCGAGGAGGGAGAAAGACGAAGCACAGGGAGAGTGGGGAGAAAAAGAGGGAGGCTGTACCAAACCGCAGCTGTGAGAGTAATTATGTGCTCTGAAATGTGATCATTTGTGATGAATAATGAATCGATGGCTGAGATAGACTAGCAATGTTTGGAAAATGGAATGAAAGCTGTGTTCGGGGAGACTGGAATCAGGTACAATAATATTTATATGAGAGCCTGTGGGTGCATTACTGGGAACCTTCGGTGTGACTATTCACAAAAATGTTTTTCTGATGTCCTGTAAGGTCTGTGTCTGCATGCTTTGTTGGTGTCATACCTCCTGTATGGTTCTGAAGCCGGGAAAGTTGAGGTTGTAGTCCCTCTGAGCCTCTCGGTGGGTAATGACCAGCAGGAAATTCTGGTTTAACGACTCTTGGAGAGCACTAAATAACGGTGGGAAAAATGAAAACATTGTAAGAATCACCAAGAACCACTGTAGAAGAAACTCAATACAGGAATTAATACAGAGAGAGGATATAAAAAATAAAACAATACACCATGAGGATACAAGAGAAATAAAAGACAGAGGGGAAAAAAAACAAACACGAGTAAGAGTAAAGGGCAAGCTGAAACTTGTCAACTAGTGGTAGTCTGCTGGCCCACAGGGAGGTGGGTGCTTCCTCAGGGGGGCTGTCACCCATTTTACTGGTTGTGTTTTAACAAGCCTGGTCAGAGCTATGTTCAGCTCAGCAAGAAACTACATCCATGACCACCTGCACAGTAACAGCATGGAGTCCATAAACCTGCATTTATGCCAACAAAACAGCAGACTATTAAGAGACACACTCAGGTGGGAGCTTTCATGACTGCAGAGGCATGATTTTACCTCTCTTCTTTTGCTCAAAAAGCATCATTAGCATAAAAGGATATTGATAAACACAGCAACAAACATTAGAGCTGAGTGTAAAAAAAAACAAGACTAAAATGGCATACAATTATTACTGATCTACAGTAGAAATTATATGAAAACAGAACTGTACTGATCAATAAATTTGCATCACAATTTGTAAAAATGTTAGTAATTCATGTTTTCTTTTTCCCTTCAATGCATGATCGCCAGGCATCAACAAATTAGCAAGGGTGCATCCAGGTGACCACGTCGTTTCTGGACAGACACCAGTCGCTCACTCACTAACTTACAGCAGTGTCAAATACGCAGTTAGAGAAGAGGAGGTGGGGGAATCAACTTTTGGAAGCTTCATTTACAATAAGCTGTGAGGTTAAGTAGCGTTTTGAGCAAACGCTGGGTCTGTGATGCTGAATAGCAATGGGAGGCTTAAAGGCCGAAACAGGCACTTAATCAGGGCTCAGAATCGAAGGAGAGGAGAAGAGTTGAGAGAAAGAGAGGGATGAGGGAATTAATATGTAGCGCACACATTAATTATGCAATCACACCCTTAATCTGCACAGATCTGGACGAGCTTATGTTAACAGAAGCTCAAATTTACTGTAATGACAGCATATTTACATTGACTAAAACTACGAAATCAATATGTAAATGTAATGTTTGTTGTAGCTAACTGGAGAAGATTGGAAATGTGTGAAGTGGGAAGGATGGATGCATATGTAATAGGGCTGAGCAGAAGGATGAGAGATGTGTGTGCATGTGTGCAAAAGGGAGAGAGAGTCAGGCAAAGAGAGAGAGAGAAGAAATGGAAGGGGTAGGGACACATAAATAAGGATCTAGCTAATATCACGATTATGTTTGGACACAGTCCCGAGCTGCTGCTGGCAGGCAGCTAGACTCCTAAATAGGCAGAGATAGAGGGTAAACTGAGAAGAAGTGTTACTCTGTCCTTCCAAGCAAAGAAAGAACATCTTATCAGTCATTTATGGCAGGCCGACGAGCCATTTGGTATGTGCGTGGGTGGAGTTCTGTTCAAGATTTACTTTGAAAAATCAGATTGGTGATTGTGCTCTATAGTACAGAGACACTTAAATAAAAGCATCGAGGGTGGGGAAATTGGCCATTTATAGCTAGTCGTTCCTCTGTCGTTTCCATCTGCCAAGGACGGCCTGCTGGTTCATATATAAACAGCAAAACCATGTTTCAAGTCTCATACATCTCCGAGCTGCTTTCAGCGCCGGTGTTTTCAGAGCTGCCGTCTTCTGATAGAGGCAGGGCCCTCCAGCAGTACGGGGTTGAGGTGTGGATGTCTCACTGTTTGCTTCTGCTTTCAGAGGTCTCTTTCTCACTCAACACACACACACACCGGTGACATCTAGGTCGGCCTGAAACATCTCTGGAGGCACTTGACATGGCATAAGGGTGCCGAGAGGAAAATGTCATTTAACTTTATGGACAGCAAAAATTGAGCATTTTGCAGGGGGAGAAGAGCAGGCTAAACAGATTGGTTTCATTCTGAGGTAAGCCCATCGCCTAAGCTGCGAGTCCCCGCGGCACAGAGCAGACTCTAGACCTTATTAAACTAGCACTGCCAGGCACATTGATGCACAAACACGCGCACAATGTGACATGTGCCGGCAAAACACAAATACCCATACTGAGACACACCAGCGTCCCACACACATTCTCCTGAACCTTTCACTGACATAAACCGACAACCGTATTGTCTGTTTCAACTGTTGAGAGTACATGAAGACATGCAGACACTTCTTGGCTCTAATAAGTAGAGAAGAAGGTACAGAGCCACACACAGGGTCTTACCTCCTCCACATTTTGCATCCACAACACAGTAGAAAAACTCGAAAGCGCTCAGATTCTGCTCTGTTTTGATCTGCCATACTGTCTTAAAGTTGACTCGCATGATAAGCTGTTGGATGCTGCCCATCAGAGTGACCTTAGCTAACCGGCTAGGTTTCTCTCAACCCCCCCCATGTGTCCGTTACAGAAGAGGCCTCAATAAAAGGTTACTGAACCTAATGGATAATTTTTTTTTCAATTTCAAACTTCTTTGCGAGTTAAAATTGAGACACCTTTTCACGGGCAAACATGCTAGCTGGGAGAAGGAGGGGGAAAATAAACAAGGAAGGAAACAGGCTCCACTGAAATATTCATCAATCCTTCATCATTTATGCAAAAGATTAGCTCCTCCTCAACACCCTCTTGTATTCACAGGCAGTCATCAACATGGCCACAGAAAAAAAAAAAAACCTCTTCATACCAGGCTTTAACACTGCAGTACTAACTGCACATCACATCACTAACTAAATAACTACCTGAGATGAATTGGTGCTCAAAGGAAAATCTCTCAAAGCCCGAAGATTTATTTCTAATCAAACAAGACAACCAAGAGGAGTTTGCTCAGCAGGATCATAATGACAGTGCAGCACTATTTAATCAGTCAGTTTGGTTTAGGTCTGTGTGCTGCATGAGCCAAGCTCTACAAAGTAATTGCCAGGGATATTACCATTTATGGGACATTTGCATTTTTACTCAGCAACAATTTGAAGGATATAAGCACTGCGAAATTAAATTTGGGGGAAAATGATCGTTTCCAACTAAAACAACAAACTCAAATATAGTTTCATTAACCTTGCTCACAATACATAATTAAACATGGCCAAAATATCTGAGAAAAACTGTGAAACTATTACATCGTGGCATGAGCAACTGGATTTTACAGAGGCAAAAAAAAAAATTATGCGTTTTGAGGTATTTGTGTATGTGCTATAGTTATTATTATTATTATAAAATGATGCCACTTTATATAAAAACTCAGAATGTCATTCAATGCTATGTGTTTTTAGTTTATTTTTTAATATTATAAACATGACAGGGTCTGTTTCCTGTTGTAAGAAAAAACATAAGATTAACTGTTTTTCCATATGAGCATGCAGTGTTTTGCTATATTGTGCAACATTTGGCAAAAAAAACTAGAGCAACAACTGAGAGAACTTGTGAGCCACCTAAATATTTTATTATTCCTGAAAATCAGAGTTGTATTCACTCAGTGGCCACGTAATTATTATCACCCACAAAATCTCAAACACTCATCTATTTTTGATACAGTGCTCAGGTTACTGAGAGAAGTTCAATTTAAGGTTTTGGGTCATCAGTAGCTCTACTCTACAACGATGGATTGCATTATTTTCAAAGGTTTTTGACACATTCTGCCTCCCTCTCACAAAAGATTAGCACCACCTGTCAGAATAACAACATGCAGCACAGCACCTTTAATTATGGCCTCCGTAATAAACATACACATATAATTACACAGTGCAGGCACAAAACATGATAAACTTCATAAAAGGAAGAATTTATGGCAGAGCTGTTGTATTGAATTGTGCGAGATTATACAAGTGCACCCAATAAAGAGGCAACTGACTGTGTGGATATCTGAAGCAAACACTGTTGCCGGATGCATGTTTGAGCACGGCTTTAGAGTGTGCAACATCCATCCAAGTTAAGACAAACAAACAGACAACTTAGAGCAGAATGAGATACATAGTTTTATGAAATGTTACTAATTAGATTTTCTTCTATTTTCAGATTAATCACAGTTCATCTGATGATGCTAATCACATGCTGGAAACGGAACAAGAGATCTGGATTTTTTATGGCTTATGGCAGGAGACTTGTAGGATGGCAGGTCAAGACAACAGGAAACTGTTGTGTTGCAATTGTTATTTCTTGTCAAAACTGAAAGCAAATCTTATCCAATGGATACAACACTATCTGTAGCTGGTGTAACATCTGAGAGTGATTGCCACGATGTCTCATAACGGCAATCACTCTCAATCAGTGGCTATTGTTTTTTTTCTTAGCAACAGTACATACAGCAAAAATAAAATGCAATGGGTACAACATTGTATGTGGCTGATGTTAACAAGGTGGTCTGTGGTTAAACGGTACATCATCTAATAGATTCTCAACCTCTTTCCAAAGTTATGTGGGGGGGGGGAAAAAAAACAACACACAGATCAACACAAATCAATTTCCCACACAGGCATGAAATAAGACCAGAAGTGTGTGTCATTCTGGGCTTTTTAACACAGTTCTGCACAGCAAGTCAATGCAATTTGCACTGTAAACTTGGCTTGTGTTTAAGTAAAATCCCAACTTAAGTCCACATCCCCCACGCTCAGGCTCCTGAACCTGATGTAACAACTGGGGGGGGGGGGGGGGTGGAATACAGCATAAAATAGAATAAAAAAAAATTAACATACTATAAAATTAAGCTGCGTAACTGTAATTCCATCATGGTGGATTTTACCATGAGGTGCACAACAGTAGTATAGCTTACACAACGCTCAAACCATACTGCTATTATGGACCATGACAACAACTTTTTACTTTTTAATAACTTTAACCAACATAATACTACTGACTGAAATTTTTGAAAAGCTTGTCTCTCTTTCAGACACAGAAGTGTGATGTGTGAACACTCTACAAATGTCAGTGTCTTGCCAGCATTCTCTTTCACACAAACATTATCACTCATTGCAGATCGATGCATTCACATACCTGACTATTCAAAAAACCGCTTATGATTAACAAATGTCACTACAACATGAACATAAACATTCTTCAATCCATCATAACGTATTCAAAACTTAAGTTGCTATGCTATCTCACATCTGTGCTTACTTAAAAGCAAACTTTATGGCCTTCACACATAGTAAGCTGTGTCTACTGCAACAAATTTGCAGGCACTTACATAAATTTGCACATACTGCGGATATGTGGTGTGACTCAAGTTTATTTTTACTGCGAGCTAACAGCTTGTTTGGTCTCGCTACAGGGGACGGCTCCTCTCATCTTCTGAGATGTGTCACCTATTCTCTCCCAGTATGGCAGCAGGGTCAATACACACACACACACACGCACACGCACACCAGACTGTCCGCCATTAAAATAGTTGACACAGAATAATGAGAGCCTGACACCCAAAATGATATCGATAACACTTAGGGAAATGGCAACGGTGCTGCTAAAAAGACACAGCAGTTAGTGGGGGAGTGAGAAGATGAGAACAGGCAGTGAAGAGAGAGCAAGGGGATACTGGGGAGATGAGGGCCATTAGCTGCCAACACAATATAACTACCACTTAGCCTAACTAGCAGGCAAAGCGGCAAAATGCCAAATGAGTTCTTTCATAAGTGTTGTGCTGACTGGGCTATTGTAGGTGATTGTAAGAGAGCTTCAGGAGAGCTATTTTCATTTTGAAGCCGCTGTCAGCAAACAAGGATCAACATAACACAAAAAAAAATTAGAAATAATAATACCTACTGGATGATAATTATTTGAGAGACGTTCAAGAAAAGAAGTACCCTGAAATGATTAAATGGTTGGTTTTCTTGGGGGGAGCCATAAATAATTACTATGGCACAAAGAATATATTCAACAATACTGATTATAATTAAAAAAAAACCTCAAAAATACTATTTTTACAATATACAATTTATTTTAAAACTCCAATTTATGTGTCTTAATTTGTCTCTTAAAAATCAGTATATGCCGCAGCCATTCAATTTTAAGGCCTATAGAAAAAGCTTCATGTCCTCAGATTTTCCTGGTTAATCAAAGGTTGACATATTGAATAGAAACACAAAATTCTCTTACACTAGAATAGAGCAATTCTACAATAAAAGTTACCTGCCCCAAAATAGTAAATAACTATAATAGGTCTCTCATTTTAAACCATGCAAGCAGCACTGTACACCCTAATCAGCTTCATTTTCTCAAGAAAAATCTGCAGACACAAGACTAAGTGACGAATGCCATTTTCTTTGTGCTGCGATTCAAACCCTGAGCAAACTCACCATAAAACCACACAAATCCTAAAAAAACTGAATACAAAAAAACATTCTTACTGACAAACTGTCATACACTCTTATCTAATCAAACAACCTCGATGCGTCATAATAAAAATAAAATAAGGTATTGGTCACTCGATAATACAGAATGACAGGAGGAACAACATTTCTTTGGAAGATGTTTACTTGCCACTGATTATAGAACAATCTCATGTTCAGCTGCCACCTGTGACAGTATTACTGCTGTGACTTTACCCTGAGCTGAGTGACATTTTGGAGCAAAAGCCCACTAATACTACCATGCATTGAACCTCTGGGTAGAGACGCTGTTTTGATAAAGTGTTCTCAGCAAACCTGTGTTGTTTCTATGACACTGTGACTGTTTTGATTTTGAAGAGAAAGTGAATAAATAATAGATATGCAGCTGGGATATAACAAACAGCTTGTTCAGATCTAGCTGTATAAAAGGAAAAACAGCAAGCAACAATATCAGGCTGGAAAACGCAAATAAAAGGAACAGAAATTATTATTTACATAACACACAGATTGTGGCAGCAGACATTATTCTCGAAATGTCAAAATGGATGTGGGAAAATGAACGTGCCCCAGCAGGTCAAATGTCTCTTAATAAATCAAAGAGAATTGCTTTTGATGGCTGGACACTGAATACATCTTCTGCATAAATGGACAGGTACCGCCACCTACTGTTCACTATTGGGTACTGCATGTATGTGACCACATACTTGAACATGAGCACAAGAAGAGAAAAAAGATTCACAACAGTTGGACAAACGTTGAATGAAGGGTTTTGAAGAGTGGTGGTCTGAATACCTGTTATTGCTGGTGCTGGCTGTAGCAGCAATGTCTGGTGTCAGGACGTACAGCGAGTTGTTCTTAGGCAGATGTAAAGTTTTCAGCATTGTCTGATTACAGAAAAAGATACACAGACATAAAAGGACTAAACAAGGAAGATCAGTTACAGCTATGGAGACAATGAGTGTTAATCAAGAAACGTGTTAATTTCTAAAACTACAATCGCTCCCACACAGTATTTTAAGAGTCTTTTATTTTAAATTCCTAAGAACATATTTCTACTGACTGGTGTGAGAAACAGACTTAGGCTCATATGCAAAATGTTAGCAAAGTCTTGGGAAATATGTGTTATAGATGTGATACATTACAAAAAGTCCAAGAAAAATTGAAATCCAATAAAAACATCACTAAATTATGACATGAGAGTAACAGAATGAGCTAGTATTCCTTGTGCTTGTCTACTTCCTTGACACCGTAGCGTGTGTGAAAATAACCAAAGCAAAAAAAATAAAGAAAATTAACTCACACTATCAGACACATCCCCATTCTTCCATCCTTTCAGCTGCATTTTAGACACCGGAACGCCAAGTTGTGTCCCAAGGATTTCTTTGATGTTACCTGTAAGTTAAAATGACAAAGACCAGAACTCAATAACTCTACCTTTTTTTACCAGTACTTTTTTTCCCCAACAAACAGTGTACATGTCCAGTGTGGCTTTTTCTTTAATGCAGGTCAACCTGAATTATGCCATTAATCGGAGGAAAGATTTATACATTTTCAGATCTAAATCTGTTTTAAGTTAAAGCTGCAATACTGCATAGTGTGGAGTGCACAAGTACAATAGAGGAAGGATAGAGAGACAGACAGTTTCTTGTAGAAACAAAGTCCCAAAAATTAAAAGGAAAACAAAACATGCTTCAGAAAGAGTGAAGACGAAGCCCAGCAGCTTTAATAAATCCAAATCTGAGGAAAAGAATATGTTAAGATGCTTATCATGTACTTGGGTAAACAAACAGAATAAGGTTTTATAATTAATCTTTAAAATACCAGCCGCACACAGCATGAAGCCCAACAAATTAAAAAGATGCCTCGAGGTATCTCACACCACCAAGTCACTTAACTCCAAATACTGTCAGCAGAAAAACTGTTACAGCAGCATCAGTGAACAACAAAGACGTGCATGCCCACTGCAGTTAATACAGTGACGTGAGCTGTAACATGCTTAAAAGCCTATTTCTGTGTTCTTTCTCCATAATTCATTAGAATAATTAAAATGACAGTATTTACTTGAGGCTTTATACCCATGAATCCTCCCCGGCCGCGCACGCGCACGCGCACGCACGCACACGCACACGCACACGCACACGCGCACGCACGCACACGCACACGCACACGCACACGCACACGCACACGCACACACACACAATTTACGATAGTGCACAAGTCATTTTGAAAAACTGCAGCCACTGATTTGAGAAGCTGGGGTTTATTTTCCATATCAGGGTTTCCATATCAGGGTCAGGGTTTATTTTCTGTAACATTTGCAAATGTTTGTTTTTGAAGTTACGACATTGTTCTTCTGAAATTTGATGTTTGCCTTTCCCACCTGATATAGGTTTTTTTTTGTTGACTTAACTTAATTTGCATTTTATCAGATCTGATTGCACTTTTTTTTTATTTATATTGCATGTATTTATATGATATATACTGATAAAGTGTTCCATAAACTGACCTGACCTTTAAGTTCCAGTATGGTTGCAGTGCCTTCGCCAATGGGACGTCAATTAAAGCAGTTTAAGCACCACTGGGTTCAAGTAAAGTAAGAGATACCCCAAGAAAAGCAATAGTCACTACTACTTAAAAGTAAGTAAGAAGGAAATGATTATATCTGGCGAGCAAATATCGTCCAAATGAATGGAAACAAGTATTTCTCACCAACTGTACTGTGGGCTTCTTCAAGCACCAGCGACACAGAGCGTTGACGGTACTCCACAGTGAAGTTGATCATCCGTGGCTGACGCTCTACGATGTGTCGGGAGGATGGGCTGATTGGGCAGAAAGCTGAGGCAGAGGAGGATGATGGCGGAGAAGAGGATGAAGGCGAGGATGAGGGTGGAGGAACAACACCTCCTGCTGCTGCATCAGCTGCTTCCGACGGGCTGGCCTGGCTGGGCTCCCTGTCGGGGATGGCAAACTTATGAGTTTTCACAAAAGTAGGACAGAATGCAGAGAACAGATACATATAAACATATTTGTAAGACTTTGAAAGGCAAGGAGGGAATAAAATCATATTCCCAACTGCTGGATTATAGTTTGTTTGAAACTGCAACTGAAAAAAACAAGAAAATTCAAAACTGCAAGCAACGTTAGTCAGGACCTCGCAGCCTGTGGGACTGCGACTGAGAATGCCGATCATCGTAGGGACATCGTCAGTTCGAGTCCGATCAAATGTGTAAAACCCGGAGTGGCTCAGAGCGCGCACAGGCGGTGAAGACCACACTTTCCATTTCCAGCAGGTGGCTCTATGGCTGGTAGTGATGACTGCCATTTGGCTGTGATAAGACATGGAGTTCATAACGTATAAAGTTTGAGCCACATTGGATCATGTTTCCCCCTTCCTGTTTCCAGCAGGTGGTGCTTTGACTGACAGTAGTTGTCATATGGCAATGATGAGACTCAAACTTTGGTGAAAAATGTCAAGTCTGGGCTTGATCGGACTGTGTCCAGGGTATTTACAGTTCACTTCCTGTTTCATTGAGAGCATGGTCACTGCTCCAGGTTGTGCTATGGCTGAGACCCTAGGTCTCTGATCTATTTTAATATTAATAAAACTACTATTTTAAAGGGTTAACCTCCCATTTTCAATAAACACGGACTTTTAAATATTACAGGGCTTTTATTTTGTAGGAATTGTGTTCCCCCATTTTGTTCACAGCCACTACACCCAGGTTTACTTAATAAGAGTTTACTTGACTTGCAACGGCATGCAGTTGGGAGGGCCAGGTCATGTGACTTGGAGTGGAGTGAAACATAGGCCCCGTTTCCCCCGGCATTAAAATGCGTCTCAGGTGATCCAAGCACATGCAGTGAGGCCAGACGCAATAGTGTTTCCACCTGTCCTCATAATGCGTGTTGGGCTAGCCACTTCAAGTCAGAACCCAGTAACCCCTTAATGTCATGATTGATAACGTTCAGCAGTCCCTCACAAGTTTTCCCACCCACTACTAACTTGTTTTCCACTGCTCGAATACCATATTCAGCTGCATATTTCACAACCAAAATTTTCAATTGGGAGGCATTTTGTTTCTATTCGGTTTTTCTCAGTTGTCTTTAAAGTGAATGTATGCAAAGCTACTGTAGTTTTTTCACTGGTACAGGAGCAGTATATAGTTGTCACAATTCTAGAGTGCCCTCTTGTGGTTGTAGTTGTACACTGTAATACTTTACTCCTTGGTTCATTACAGTCAGTTTGAATTAAGCATTTTTCAATCATATATAATTTGCTAGAAAAGTTGCACCTGACTTTAAGTCACAGGAACAGCCAAACTGTGGGGAAAAAGTGCAAATGATACTCTGGAAAATATAGCTGTCATTCAGCAGGAGTGAGTCAAGCTTATGGTTCAGCCTTCTTCAGTAGTCTTAATCTGATGGCTTCTCACCCCCTCGCAGAAAGTTAACTGCTAAATTTTTCTCTTCGGATGTGAACGGAAAACTTCGGACTCATACTTCAAAAACATTGTCAATATGACAGAGATGATCCATGAAAAACACAGATCTAGCAGCCTCCCTTACAAATACATTAAAAAGGAAGAGCTCTAGCCTGGGT